>NC_051163.1:98269290-98330750 GCF_013339745.2 Dermacentor silvarum | reverse complement strand
GGAAAGATGAGCGCTTCCTTAGAAGAACGCACAGATGTCGAATCACTAAGTGTAAATGTCATTTTGTGAACGTATAATGGCGCTTTTCGGTTAATTTTCTGCAAACACGGTGCAAATAGTTCTGTTCGATGAAGTTAGCGAAGAGCTTCGATTTCAGTTCATGACAGGAATTAATGCCGAACCAACCGCAATCACCTGTGCCAGAGCGAGCTTATAACAATGGACACGACGAACTTGTGATGCCTCTGAAGTGGAACACCACTTACGTCAAAACGCCGGGATGAAAAATAAAGCCGCAAGAAGGTACTCAACACGCGCACCTAAGGTCGATTAAGAGAATGTGCAAGCCGACATCGGCAACACTGTGGGCATCGACCGACCAAACACGGCGTGGCCTTCTAGCCACCCTAGCGTGGGCATCAGAGCTTAACGACAAAGGGTGACAAAAGGACGATGATGGCGAAACGCGTGCCGTCGAGTACGTTGACACTAGTCAGACGGCCGCCTTTGGTCCTATTGCGTCCTATATTGCAGCGAAAAAAAAAATTTGCGGAGACACTCTTGCGTTTCCTCAATTAAGTGAATACTGACATATTGGGACGACCCAAAGACGATGACAACGGTGTCGGCAGGCGCTGTGCTCGGGCTTATACCTTGTTGAAGGCGACTACAACGACCTTGGCGTTAGGTGAAGGGCTGTGCCGTCTTTCCAGTCCGTGTTTATAAATTTAATCTCCCCGTAAGATTTTTGGTGGAGGTTGCAGGTTCAGCTCGCGAGTACACGGCGCTGGATCTCGCGAGCACACGGCGCGGATGCCACATTGGTGCCGACACCATGTTCGACGGTGACGACCAGCCCACTCTACGCTCACTCCCCGTATGATGCGGGTGCCTGTGAAAGCGTGCGAGGGTGAGTCGAGGATGGTGGCTCAATCTCGCGCGTGCAACGGAGTAAGCGCGCCGTCTTCCACCACGCGCAAGGCACTGGATAGGCGGGGGGGGGGGTTCTACCAGTTCTAGCGGCGGCTGCGTTTGGCGTGGCTAAGAGCGGCCGCGCGGTTCCTATATCTTGAAAGCGATCTGCGACGTCTAGGCACGGCATATGTACGTATGGTAGCGAAACTACCACTGACTCCCGTAGGTCCTGCAATGGTGACTTGTGTAGGCACGGCAGGCCCCTCTACATTTCGCGGGGCCAGCTTTGTGGTAGGAAAAAATGTCGCAGTTTCGCCCGAAAGGCGAAGCAGCGATTGCGATAGCAAATTAGTAGAGAGCTATTCGGAGTAGGGATAGTAGTTTTTTTGGCTGCATAAACTTGGACACATTGGCTTACTAACTGAATGAACAATCGTGGTGTCAGCGCGCACAAACAAACATGAATACATCACACTGAATGACCGCAGCCAACGGCTGTCAAAACGCTGGCAGCAAGCGCAGGTTCGCGCGGTCTATCGCTTCAACGGAAACTGAGTGGCGAATGCACAGCGCATACATACAAAGGTCAGAGCCGTGTGGAGATAAGAGACGGTGCGGGCGACCGGCACCGCCGGGCAAAGGGCAGCGGAGAAGTTGTTGGCAGAGGAGAAGCTGCCCCCCCTCCCCACCTCTTCTCGTTTCTTGCTTTCGCGTGGGAGATTGAGTGGCAAGTTACGCCTTTGGTGCCGGAGCACAGCGCCGCTCCGCCTCCTTCCCTCCCATACCCCACGGCCTTTCGCGCGACGGTCGCGTTTGCTTTCCGCCGTGCGTTCGCCCTCCGTGATAGCGCGCGTCCCCCGCGCGCTTTCGCTCGCGCATACGGCGCGCGGCGACGATTTTATCGCCCTTGGAATCTATACGGAACCTCACGGCGATGACGACGGTAGAAATCCGGTTGAAGTGTCCATATAGTTGCTATCGCAATAAAAAATCTACGCTTATCGCCTACTGCACCAGCTCACATGACATTGCATATACTGCATAAGCAAAGCATGCAACAGTACAATTAAAGCGCAAGTAAGTGAGAATATTCGCTACAAGATTGCGTCACAATCCAACGCGAATTTTTAGCAGACCGATTTGTATTTATAGCCCTCACTCTACAACTGCAGGCATTACACTGGGGAGCCTTAAGAGCTTCGCATATTTCAGAGCAGTAGGTTCACCCAGATTTTGAACTAAGTACCACATAGATGTGCCCTTAGTACAAACTGACATCTGTTATTTTAATGTCAAGATAAAACAGCATTACACTGAACAGAACAACCACACTTTCGTCTTCTGATGATGATTTAAAGGCATCCAATTTGAAACGAGGGAAGACAAATAGTCACCTAGCGTGATTGATTTAATCAGGTATGTTATAAAAGTTTTTTATCAAGCATTGTTGTATACATCTCGTTAATATTCTTTTCCCTTCAAAATCTACATCGTACCGCTACCTGTGACTGTAGATCCGGTCGTATCAATCTCTTGCCTGTTTATTTTTTTTTCACCTATACTCTAACGTATCTTGCTTATATCGAGTGATGACCGGTTGATGCTTCCTTCCACTTTAAACCCAAGCGCTTCTGAAAGGTGTACGTTACCTACTGTTCTCACTGGGTGAAGTCCTTCGCATTCCATTACGATGTGCTGAGTGGTCTACAGATTTTTGCTGCAGCATACACATGCCTCATCTAGTTCCTAATATTTGCTCCGGTATATTTTGGTCCTTAGGCAACCGGCTCGAGCCTCAAATAGCAAGGCACTGCCCTTTGCGTTATCGTACAGATCTTCCTTTCTAATTTCTTTCTTCTCATTCATGTAAATCTGCATGGTGCTTTTTGTTTCATTCTTTGCATCCAATTCACTGTCTCTGTTTCTCTCACTTTCTTTCTGATGACTCCTGGTTGTCTATTTACAGTTTCAATTATCCTGTACTCTATTGCCAACTTTCTTGACCTCTTCCTCCATCCTCTGTCCGCGCTTTTCATATACAGATACTTGTGGACTTTAGCCACCCATTTATTTTCATCCATGTTCTTGAGTCTTACTTCAAAAGTAATTTTGCTCTGTGCTTCTCTGACTTCACAGGAGGCCCATCCCATGTCACCTTGCACTGCCTCATTTGTGGTGTTATCATGAGTTCCCAAAGCCAACTGGTCTACCGATCTGTGGTTAACTTCCAACCCCGGCAAGATATCCGATTTTAAGCATACAATGGTATTTTCGAACATTAGCGCTGGTAACATTACTCCTTTGCGGATTCCACGCACCACTTCATACTTATTATGGCCCCACAGTGCTCTGTGTTTCATCATTGCTTCATCCCGCTTCCCCTTTATTTTCAGATTATCGTGGTGGGTGCTTCAGTGAGTCTTTCCTTCGTTCATGTATATATTGCCTGACTGTGGTCATGACTAGCTGTTGAATTGACACCGCGTAATTACTCGTTTCCTCATTAAAGATCATAATTCCTGATTTCTCTGAGCTAAACTTAAAGCCTAGATTTATCGCTGCGTTGCCACAGATATTCACAAGTGTCTGTAAATCTATTGTGTTGTCCACTAGTAGCTCTATGTCGTCCGCATACATCAATCTAAGGACCTTCTCTTGCACCATTTGTCCATTAGACATGTAGGATAAATCAAACCCTAATTCGCTGTTTTCCAGTCGTCTTTCTATATCCTTAACGTAAAGCGTGAACAACAATGGTGATAGAGGGCATCCTTGCTTCAATCCTTGGTGAATTCCCACCATTTCATTTCCTTTTCTACTTTCCCATACCACTTGTACTTGGTTGTCTCCATGTATCTCCCTCAGCAGCTCCACGAAATCGTCATCTATGCCTTCGTGCTGAAGAATATCCCATAATTCCCTGTCTACATTGTCATAGGCTCCTTTTTATCTAGAAATGTTTCCGATAAAAGTATATTCTGAGCTACTGAAATCTCTATGCACTGAGTTAGTACAAACATATTATCCTCTAAGCGTCGGCCTGCCTGAACCCGTTCTTAGTTCCCCCTATACATCGTTTTTCTCCACTCACTTCGACAGTTCTAATTTTATGACTTGCATTGCCATTCTATTCGCGCGCCACATGTAGTTTTCTCTGGTACTGAATACATAATTAAACATGTTATTTAGCAAAAAGGCAGGTTTACTGATCAAAATTTACAAGAATAATATTATATATGTTGCCATTACTTTTTATGGCTACGTATAATAGAGTTTTGATGAAGTTACAGTGTTAAATATGGTAATATCATGTCGGCGTATCTCAGCACGCATCGCTAGCATCGCCACCAGCAAGCTGCAGAAAGGCTGTAGAGTTTTGTACTCAATAATTCGTGGATATGGAAGTAAATAGTGTGTAACTTGACATTTTACTATTAAAATGGCAATGTCTGCTCTTTCTCAAATGTTAACATTAGTGAAGTAATGGATGAATAATTTTCATCAACTGATGTTTTGCCCCACAAGCTGTAGTCGCGATTCAATCGCACGACCGTAATTGACGTCGCTGCCCATTGGTTCAGAACCGCATTTCTGCCTTGCCTTCGCGACCATGTGAATTGGCCTCGGTCAGGGCGCGCCGAGCTTCGTGTGCGCGGTGTTCCCGCCGCTTAGTTCGCGTTGAAGCGAGAAGCAGCACGAAGGTCAATTCGCTCGCTGCTGCCGCCGCGCTTCCTCACTCCAGCGTTTTGACAGCGAGCTACCGCGGTCGTCGAGTGAGATGTGTTCATATTTGCTTGTGCGGGCGTGACACCATGCTATTTAATCCTTTAAGGACAAGCCATATAAGTACCCAGAAAAATGTTATTTATCGATTTAAATGTGCAAAACACATCAAAAATAAGCATAATCAACAACAACAAAACATATATATTTGCGGAAACCTTTTAGGCAACAGGAGAAAACCCCAGGCAGAAAACTGGAAGTGGGCTTCCAGTTTCACGTGCCAAACTTCTTCATCCCGTCTTTTTGCTCCAAACTAACAAATGACGCTTGTTGTCTGTCATTCAATGTTGGCCAAAGACATTTAGCCAGAAACTTTGTACTCAGTACAGAAGCTGGACTATAAAAAAGAATTCTGATGTGTTGCCCGTAGGCAACACTCCTCAATAAAGGGTTTATTTAGCTAGTGAGTGAATGTTTCCATGTTTATACGGCCGGTAAAGCTACTATTCTTATTTCGTATAGCTGTTTAATAATTTGCCATCGCAATCGATGCTTCGCCGTCTGGATGAACTGCGACTTTCATTTCTACACATTATGCCGCGTTGCCCCCCAACACAGGCAAACAAAAAAGATCTCATCAAGGGGCATCGGAGTAACGCGGCACTTGTTGCTCATGCCGGCACTGATTAAACTGATATTTTGAAGCGAAGCTGTTAAGGGAACTTCCTCGACCGTACTCGCAAATCGCGCATTGACGCAGGTAAAGAACGCCTCAGCGCGTGGTTTCGTCCCGGCGAGCAGCATGACGTCACCGTGGCGAGTGGCCGTGGTTGGCGGTGGCATCGTGGGCCTCAGCGCTGCCGTGCGGATTGCCGAGGAACTGGCAGCCGAGAATGTCCACGTGACCGTGCTCGCCGAGCACTTCAGCCCGCACACCACGGGTGACGTGGCGGCGGGATTCTTCAACCCATACATCGTCCACGGGGTCTCCGAGGAGAAGCTGAGGTACGGGAAATGCCATTAGGCCATCATCGTCCTCATTGTAGTCACGGCCTGATTGAGTTAGCTGAATGTCCGACGTTTGTCCCAGCGTGCGCCAACGCATGTGGTGGTATATGGAGTACAGGTCGAACATCAATTTCGTATACTCAATGTTTCAAATTCAAATAATCGTTCAAACTGCTGTAACGGACGCCGGGATGTTCCACCAGAACGGCTTTATTTTCCGAGCTGCATATTGCCAGCAGCAAATCAACACTATACCCACTCGACCACACATTGCATATATATATATATATATATATATATATATATATATATATATATATTGTAATGGGGTTTATTGACGACTCAGAAACGCGACCGTCTCAGTTGAGCGTCGGACACCGAGAGCGCGAGCCCGTCTTCGTCGGCGGGCCGATGATGATAGTGCGTCCACAGGGCGCGCCAGTCACACAGGGCGCCAGTCTTCTTCGCTACAACTGCCCCCTGCAGAAGAAGGAGCCATCCTGGCGACTCAAGGAGAGGAGAGGACAAAGGGGTCGTAATAGGGTTTAAGTCTCTGGACGTCAACTGTCTCGCGTCCACGACGCCTCAAGTCAGTAGATGGCGTTAGCGGCTCGACGACGTAGTTGACCAGCGTCGTCTGTTCAACGACGCGGTAGGGACCGTGGTATTGAGCGAGGAGTTTAGAGCATAGACCAGGGGTGCTTGAAGGTATCCACAGCCAGACTAGTGAGTCCGGCTGGTAGGTGCAAGGAGGTCGGTCATCATCGCGACGGAATTTTGGAGACTCTGGTCTTCCGCCGTGAACGAACGGGCCAGCTGACAACGGCATTCCTCGACATACTTGGAGGCTTCAGACAGAGGCGTGCCCACCTCTGATGGGTCAGGCCGGTAGGGGAGAATGGTGTCGAGCGTACATGTAGGTTCACGGCCATATACGAGAAAGAATGGCGAAAATCCCGTTGTGGCCTGTGAAGCGGTATTATAGGCGTACGTAACATATGGCAAAACGAGGTCCCAGTTGGTATGATCCGATGCCATGTACATGGATAGCATGTCGCCCAAAGTACGATTAAACCGTTCTGTTATGCCGTTCGTTTGCGGATGATAAGCTGTACTGGTGCGATGGACGGTATGGCACGCGGTCAGAAGGGCGTTAAGAACTTCGGAAAGAAACGCACGCCCTCTGTCACTAAGAAGTTCCCGCGGTGCCCCATGACGCAGTATGAAGTGATGCAGTAGGAAGGACGCAATGTCGCGGGCTGTCGCTGTTTGCAGTGCCGCAGTTTCTGCATAGCGGGTGAGGTGGTCGACAGCGACAATAATCCAGCGATTGCCAGCTGATGTGCAGGGAAGAGGGCCGTAGAGATCGATGCCGACGCGGTCAAATGGTCGGGACGGACAAGGAATGGGCTGTAAAGGACCAAAAGGACGAGGAGCAGGAAGCTTGCGTCGTTGGCACGCTGTGCACGAGCGAATGTACTGTCGCACAAAATTATACATGCCACGCCAATAAAAGCGGGAGCGAAGCCTGGCGTAAGTCTTGAAGAGGCCGGCATGGGCGCATTGCGGGTCTGAATGGAGAGCGGAGCATACATCTGTGCGCAGATGGCGGGGAACGACGATCAACCATTTGCGACCGTCGGAAGCGCAATTTCGACGATAGAGAACATCCCGCAACTCGAAATGAGAAGCGTGGCGGCGGATAGCACGTGAAGGGCGTGTTGTTGAAGTGTCAGAAATGCAATCCATAAGTGCCGCAATCCAGGGATCTTTACGTTGCTCCACAGCCATGTTGACGGGCACAGGCGACAAAAACGCCGATTCGATGGCTGCAATGCAAGTCATGTCACTTGGTGTAGGCGACCGAGAGAGGGCATCCGCGTCGGTGTGTTTACGGCCAGACCGGTAAATGACGCGTATGTCGAAGTCTTGTAGCCGTAGAGCCCAGCGCGCAAGGCGGCCAGACGGATCTTTTAAAGTCGAGTTCACGTCTGAGCAGGTGTCGTCAAGAGGCGCGTCAAAGATCGTAACCGAGTCGGCAGACTGAAGACGTCCAAGGCACTCGCCACGACGTAAGACGAGGGGCGTGGCCTTAGCGTAGGAAACGAGTATTCTCGTGCAGCCACCACGGACAGTTAGGACAGCGAAGGGAAGGGAACATTGTCGGCGAACAAAAATGTCCGATGGGACAAACAGGACAGTAGTGTCAGTGGCGAAAGTAGAGCAGGCATGCGCAATCACCGAAGAGTGCGGAGGGATAGTGGTGTCTTCTGTAACGACCAGTTTGTCGCCGAGATCGTCAAGTTCATGTGAGCGGGTGTCGGGAAGCGGAGAAAATTCAATTTCGGTGCGAGAACAATCAATGACGGCCTGATGATCGGAAAGGAAGTCCCACCCCAAGATGACGTCGTATGAACAGGATGAGAGGACGACGAACTCGACTGTATACGTGTATCCTTGAATGACGATGCGGGCGGTACATGCGGCAACAGGGGTAATGCAATGGGAACTTGCAGTCCGGAGTGACAGCGCAGATAAGGGCGTCATTACTTTTCGAAGCTTGCGGCAAAGTTCTTCCGTAACTACTGAAACGGCGGCGCCGGTGTCGACTAATGCCAGTGTGACGACTCCTTCAACAGACACTTCGATTACGTTCGTCGGAAGAGAGCGAGGCCTTGTGTGGTTCGACTGGAACGCAGTTCTCGCCTCTTGAACTGCGGTAGCTAGTTTTCCTGCTCCGATGGGGCCGGACGCCGCCGCATGGGGGAAAGTGAGCGGCGACGAGGGGATGGCGAGCGACGATCACGGGCAGAAGGAATGACGTTGCGCGTGGACGGCAAGTGCGAATCACGTGGCGGTGAGAAGGACGAAGCTGGCGAAACGTAGGAGGAGACAGGTTGGTCATGACCTTGAAGCCATAAGCGACGGCGACAGAGCCGTGCCACGTGACCAGGGATACCACAGAAGAAGCACACGGGGCGATTGTCGGGTGTACGCCAGGGTCCCGTGCTAGCTGGTGATCTGGAGGTGTACACTGGAGGGATTGGACGTGGCGGTGCAGCAAACGGTGGCGCTGAAAAAGTCGATGGGGGTGGCCGTGCTGCAACCTCGGCGTAGCTGAAAGGTACAGACAATGGTGGCGCTGCACGAGGAGACTGTATGGCTTCGGACACTTGTTCTTGGAGCATTTGACGCAACGGAGGAGCCAAGGACGATGTAGGACCGGGGACAGTGGTGAGTAGGGATAGCTGGCGGGCGACTTCGTAGCGTATAAATTCCTTGATTTCGCCGAGCAGATAGTCGTTGTTAGTGACAGCGGCTAAACTTGCAACGGAAGCATCGGGAACAGAAGAACGTCGAGTGAGCAGACGTTGCCGCCTGAGTTCGTCGTAACTCTGACAAAGTTCAGCGACCTCGACCACGGTCCGCGGGCTTTTCGAGAGGAGCATTTCGAATGCGTCGTCTTCGATTCCCTTCATCACGTGACGGATCTTGTCAGACTCAGTCATCGATGGATCGACGCGCTTACAAAGGTCTACAACATCTTCTATGTACTTGGTGAAGTTCTCACCAGGTTGCTGGGAACGGCTGCGCAAGCGCTCTTCGGCACGGAGCTTCCGCACCGCAGGGCGACCGAACACTTGCGTAATGCGCGCCTTGAAATCGGACCAGGTGCGAAGGTCGGATTCGTGGTTGTGGTACCACACGCTAGCGACACCCGTAAGATAGAAGTTGGCGTAGCTGAGCTTCGTAGCATCGTCTCATTTATTGGGGGCACTCACCCGCTCGTAGATCGAGAGCCAATCTTCGACGTCGTATTCGTCGGAGCCGCTGAAGATGGGAGGATCGCGTTGACGCACGGGGCCAGGACAAATGAATGTTGGCGGTGCCGGAGGTGTTGTTTGGCTGGCGTCGTCAGGCATGATGGCCGGCAGCGTCCGATTGCGTAGTTCCAGGGTTGGGGAAGTAGAACCCAGCACAGCTCCACCAAATGTGTAATGGGGTTTATTGACGACTCAGAAACGCGACCGTCTCAGTTGAGCGTCGGACACCGAGAGCGCGAGCCCGTCTTCGTCGGCGGGCCGATGATGATAGTGCGTCCACAGGGCGCGCCAGTCACACAGGGCGCCAGTATTCTTCGCTACAATATATATATATATATATATATATATATATATATATATATATATATATATAAGTGAAGCAGTCTTACACATGCGCAGACCCGACACAGCAATACGGAAGAACAGGCACACACACACACACGCACACACACACACACACACACACACACACACACACACACACACACACACACACACACACACACACACACACACACACACACACACACACGTTAGCTCTAAGCGTCCAGTTACCTGTTTTAAACCGGCTAATATCTGTGAAAGGATGGGCTCATTTAGTTATGAAGTATTGAGTGTGCGTCGTCCCCTTCGTTTCACCTAAAGTGTGATTCGTGCTGATATGTCTTTCCCTATTGCGAACTACTTATATATTTTCCCGGTAATTCGGTCACTATCGCTGATACGTGTTAACATTTCCATTCTATAAAAAAAAGCTTGTTTTTTTAGCGCTCAGAAGGTGTTAACCTTAACGTATATACGGCGCGCTCATACCAAGTGTGCACCCTTATGTGCTGGGTGCCGCAGCAAGCAGGTAACAATACGTTTTAAAAAAGTGAATTATTTTATGTCGCTAAACGTAATGGTATGTTGCCAGCTATTACTTGAAGTAGATCTGTATTCGCCTTGACAAGCTAATTAGTCAAGACAGGCAATTTTTTTTTATTGTATTAACGGCCTCTTATATGAACACTAAGTTTGTATATGCGAAACATTCGCGAGCATGAGTATCAGTTGTATGAGGCGCGCACCCATTTGCGTTAACCTCTGATTCTGTTTTTCAAGGAAAGCCCGCGGAACCTGAAGAAAGTCTCATGAAAATATCCCACCTGCGCTCCACAGTGAAGTAATCGCTCCGGGTGAAGTAATTGTAATTGGACCTCCTGTATGATGACCAGTTTTCCTCGTAACTAACAGTTTGACGCGCCTACCTGTTTGTCTTTTTGCGGTAACCCACTATCACTGGCTAACAATTGTTAACGCTATCACTCGGTGCTAGACGCGCCTGATTGTTTCGCAACATTCTCGACTGTTGTCGCCAATTCTCTCTGCTGTCTACGTTGTCGCCGAACCTTGTGTAATGACATTATATGCGCCACGTGAATAGTGTTATAAATTCTGGAAGGCACGCGGGCACCAGCGATTACTTGTATAAAGAGCCGATGAGCTTGACCCGCAAGTCTGATTTTCGATGATCGACGCCTGCGCTCGCAACTATCGCTGTGTTGGTGTGTAACTTGTTCTTGTGGGTACACGTTAGCCCTGTAAAGGGTTAGTTACGTTACTATCATTTGTGCCACGATCTGATGCTTCACCGTCAGATCAACGTGACAATACGTTCCTGCCATCTCTTGAGTTGGCCTTACGCGGCAGAATGATAGTCTGAGCCGCGTTTCATGATATTCGGGTATTGGAAGACTCAATATTGGTGTCACAAACTCTTCAGCCCAAGTATTTTCGTTTTCCTCTGTTAAGACATAATAATGATGCGCTCCGGATGTTTGCCTGGTCAGCTTATTAACCACAGCAGTCTGTCCAGGACCAGCTGTATGATATATGTGCGCATTACGGTGTCTTCTCCGTAGATCGTGGTGCGTAGACGGGTTCACCTTCTACCGGCACCTGGCCGAGAGCGCCGACTCCAATGAACTGGGTCTGGCCATTATTCCCGCTTACATCCTCACGGAAGAGCACACCGTAAGTGCAGGTCATTACGATCGTCATTTAACCCGCACTTGACCACCACGATGTTGAAAGAAGATGCAACTCATAAAACGTTTCGACTCTCATTGAATGTCCGCGATTTGGAGTCTCCAGTGTGGTCGATGAATTCTATAATGACTACGAAAGAAGTTCTGCACGATGCATAGGAGCATATAGGAATGAAATAGAATGTTTATTCATGCATAAACAAACAATAACCAAGTGAAATACAGTCCGCATAAGTCTTATGTACAGCTCGTGTTCGCGAGCGGGCAGTCTGCTTATCGGTACCTAAACGGTATCGCATAGCTCATTATATAGAACAAAAATCACAAGAACTATGGCGATCAATAAATGTATGCCATAGGATAAGAAATTGGCAGTTTCGCCCGTAGGCGAAGCATTGAAAGCGAGAGCAAAGTTAGCGTTGCGCTGAAGCTATCTCTGAGCTGGTATGGGAGGGAACGCAGTCAGCGTTGCTCCAGGTGTCGCATCTCGGTGGTATAGGGTCGACGGCGCAGGTGATGAGGCCGAAGGAAAACCGTCGGTGCCTATGAGTGTCCAAAGGAAGGGTTACGTAGGTTTAATTTGACATTTAAAGTCTGTTCCACATACAGCTGAACCCATATGGGCATTAAAAAAGGTAACCTGCCTCGTCTCACAGGCAGGTTCCTGCCTCGCAGTGCGACGGCCCTCTACAATATAAGAAGAAATTCAAGTATCCGATGGTGGGATTGAACTAAGCCAACAATACAGGGTAATGTCCATATTGAACAAACAATGCAAACTGCTGAAAAGCTCGTAGCATATGTAGCACACAGCCAAGCTACCACGTTAGATACACGATATAACCAAGCAATAAAGTGATACAAAAATAGAAAATTACGAAATTGTATGCACGGTAATGACGATTGCAAATAGAAATCAGTGTCGCGAGATAGAACTTGCACAGCGGACCGTTGCTGCACATCAGATTACTGTTGAATTGACAGAAGGTATAAATATGTAATTTTTTTTTTTCAAGACCAGTACAATCTGCTCTGTAACTGACATACAGCAGCAAGTTATTTACTTATAGCTATTCGAAATAAATAGTCTGCTTTCTGGGTGCCGTAGTTTTTACTTTTTGAAAATTTCAAGGCGCAGGTTGCACCAGTGGTCTTTCCAGAGGTATTTCTGAAGAAAGTCAGTGGAATCTCGGTTTTTCTCTGTGGTAAATAATAGCAGCTACTTCTTTATCTACTAAATTAGATTTGCCAGGTCAAACTCGCCTGTAGAAAACACATTAGACAACCAATCGATTATACTAGAGATATTCAGCCTGTGATGTTTAAGATCGGTGCTGTATAACATTGATGTGATGAACCTTTAAATCCGCTTGGAAATGAGTTGGCGTCAGTTTAATGCCTCCGCCCCCACTCCACCCCTCCATTTTCATTTTGGCATAATAATCAGAAGATGTAGGCGCCTTCAAGTGGCTCCGGCTGCTACTTTGACACTTACGATTACTGTAGTTGGGCTCCGAAGGGCACGCGCACCGCGAATTTATTATGTCATTATGACACGATAAGTTTTGTGATAGGAGCCCTACCTGCGTGTTCTGCAAATACACACAAACAAAAAAGAAGAAAAACGAAAAAAAAAGAAACATACTCTGTGCGAAGAGAAGTTTTCGAGTTTTAACAGCGAAGCTATTTAAGCCAGCCGTAATTTGCGTTTCGTATCAAGAAACTATCATCATCAGCAATGAATAAAAAGAAAATAAACTTCCTTGACGAGGCGGGTTTCGAGCCCGCGTACCCACGGTTCGAAGGCGAGCGTCGTAACCACTATAGGCTATCAGCCACGCTTGCAGAATATGCATTTATGCCAACCATAAGATTGCGTTAGAGCGTAGTTGTCTTCGTCAACAGGTGGCGCGTTCGCACGCGCTCGTGCCAATGCTCTGCGAGATGAGGAAGAGGTTTTGTGCGCTATGCTCGGGAGAGAGATAAGGAAGTTCAGAGCGAGAGAGACGCATTCACGGAGCGGGCCTGCTGGAACGCGTTGTAGGCATTGCAACGCGGTGGAACGTGGTGGTGTTGAAAGCTGCGCTATGCAACGCGCAGTGACTGCCGTAAGTCCGAGAGAGAGAGAGACACGCATTCACGGAGCGGGTCTCCTGGAACGCGTTGTCAGCATTGCAACGCGGTGGAACGTGGTGTCGGCATTTCGGCCAGCTTCGCTGTGTCTTGAGCTTTGCGTGGCCTAGTGCAAGCTTTCGCCTTTTTTTCGGTAGGGCCTTGTACATACTGAGTATGTTGTCAACACTGCTTTCCAGCCGCGGCCTTCATACGCCGACGCATTCTTCCACTACAGAGACCTGACGGAAGGAGAACTCGAATCGTTCCCCCCAAAATATAGGTGAGTTCTTCCATACGCATCACTCATAAAACCAAGTACCGCGGAAAGCTGCAGCTACTGCGAACTTCGTCAAGAAAAAAATTGAAAAGAAGAAGAAAATGCTTACGGTAGCTCTCTATCTGTATTAAGCGCTAGGACGAGCGTGCCGTGCAGATATTAAGAGAACTAATGGAGGACGAGACTGCAAAACGTGGCGTTTCCTTTTTCTATTTTGAATGTTTAAGCACGTTTGGCAAGTATATGCTTTATTGCCAGAATGTTTGTCCTATCACTTCTTCATCAACCTCGGACCGTTGAAGAATTTGTTTGCGGAAAGGCCAGCATGACAAGAGAGGCAAACGTTTCCAATTTATTCCGCATGGAATCGCTGCAGAATCGCGAACAGCGGCCTTTATTCTCGATCACCAGTGTTTGTGCCCCTTAGCATTTGGCCGACGTAGTCGAAAGGTACGTTTTCTGACAATTGAATACGCAACGTGAACGTAACGTGACGGTGCTTGAATCTTACTCACGGTAAAATTGCAGCGCGCACTAAGGAGGAAGGAAGTTTTACAATGAGTAATTACCTACTCGCGCAACTTTCAGTTCACTTTAATGTTACTTTTTGAACTTCGCACAAGGACTGCCGCTTTGAATGGCAAATTCCGCCAACCATCATGCACAAGAGCAACAGCAGGCGTAACCGCAGGGTGACCAACAGTTCATTCAGCAGTTAATCTCCAAAAGGATGAATGGTTGCGGCAGATCAAAATGTCCCCAAATGTGGTAACCTCTCGCTCACTTTTAGCACCGGCAAATCCAGGGGCGGGGGGGGGGGGGGGGGGGGGGAGTTAGGGGTACCCGGGCTCTCCGCAATATATTGTGCAACTATCCTTACAGTTCTTCCTGCCTTACCTCCCCCTGTAACCAATTCCTTACATAGGTCTACATAGTATGGTGGCTGACGGGGCTAGTTGATAATATACAGGGTGGCCCAAGTATCATGCCCCAAGGATTAAAGATGTGTCATTGACACGTAGCTGGACAGAACCAAGGTAATGTTGTTTGCCGTCGCTCGGAGATACTCAGATTATTTTTTACACCCCGCCTAATTGGATGATTAGTCTTAAATAATTAATCAATCAACTTCTTAAATAATATAACTAGATGAAAAGTGTCAATGAAAAAAACTTATATAGAGCAACATGAAAAACTCACAATACAGCTTTCTGCTGCTGAATACGTGCTACATAAATGTTTTTCCGAGCGTGAAAAAAGCCCGCGAATACACGCGAAATTGCCGCGCGACTGTCCACTCGAGGCACTTTGCATGTATCTAATTGTAATATTTGAGAAGTTGTGTAATTATATAACACTAATTATGTAATTAAGCATGCAGAATGCATGACGCAATCTGAGTATCTCCAAGCGACGACAAACATTACCTTGGTGCTGTCCAGCTACGGGGCATTTCCATATTTTTAAATCTTGGTGCAGGGTAGTTGGGTCACCCTATGTGCTATACGTGAAAAGCGCAAAAGCATCACAGGGAGAATCTAGGTGTTCAAAGAATTCCGGCACCTTCAACTAAAACCTGAGCATGGTGTCGTTGCCAGGAAGAGGAGATGGCGGGAACGTACAGCACGCACTGATCACGTCGTGGACCATTTGTAGAAGGGCGAATTACGGAGCTTCCGGTCACGGCTCATCGCGGTGTTACTTTTTAATTGTTTACGTTTAGTATCAACATATGTACAACTTTAAAGCAGAAGTGTGTATTTTCACGCAAGCACTACGAGAACCAAGCTGACAGACGGCATTCTCTCGTTTCAGGCACGGCAGCTACGTGATTTCGCTGACTATCGAATGCAAGAAATTTCTGCCGTACCTCATGGAACGGTAAGTGCTGTCGCCGAACTCGTAGCGTTCGAAGGCAGCAGCTCCAAAAGTCTGTGCGGGTATATAAAGACCACCACAGCAAAAAATTTCAAGGGACGCTGCAGAGAAAATTAAGTGGACATGTATTCGTAAGTTACCCTTTTACCATACGAAAACTCACTCTTAGCGTAATAAGAGGCTTAATAAACAAGAAAAGTCGCAAGAACAAAAAAGAGTGCTCGACGCCCGCTTTCCCGTCCCAACTCCGCGACCTAGATTTTGACGCTGTCTGCTCCGGCCTAGTTAATTTTTTATCACTTAAGATTGACTAGACTGCCTAATGAAGGAGTCAAATACGGAACTTAACAAGCTCCGAAAACATCTGCTGTGCCGTGACTGCCCAAATGAGAAAAAATACAACGAAATCCATGACGTCACACTGAAGTATATGGGCGCTGGGATTTTGGCGCGAAATGTTAAAAGTAGATCTTTGACGTTTATTTATTACTTTATTATTCAACCTCTTTCCACGAAATGAAAGAAAATACAGTTCCAGAAGAATATTGTATGAGACTAAATTACAGCAGTATCTCTCTTTTGTGCACCTCTAACCACTAATAAACATGCTTGTTTATGAGGAAAGCAACAAAACGTAATCAAATTACAAGGGTTAAAACTTATCTGGCGAAGTTGCAGTTCACAGCTGATATTTCTACATAACGTTTTTACAACATTTTGTTCTTTTCCATTCTGGCCCAGATTTGAGAGCCGCGGAGGACGCCTGACGCAGCGCAGAGTGAAGAGCCTGGAAGAGGTTAGTACAGAAGGGGTACGTCTTTGGAATCGGAGGCGCCGAGTCCCATCCTCCTTGGCGTGGTCCGAGCACGGGAGTATGTTATTATTGCGATATCAATTATATGGACAATCCGGGCGCATTTCTCCCGCCGTCGTCGTCGTGACGTTCCGTATAAATCCCAAGGGCGATAACATCGTCGCCGCGCGCCGTATGCTGTATGTGCGAAAGAAAGCGTACGAGGTTGAGCCGACGATGGCGGCTCAATCTCGCGCGCGCAAGGGAGGAAAGCGGGGAGAAAGCGCGCCGTCTTCCGTCGCACGCAAAGCACTGGAGGAGGAGAGACAGGGGCGTGCGCGGGCCCTATCTTGAAAGCGATCTGCGATGGGGACAGTGCGCCGAGTGCTGATAGCTTCGTGTGCGCTGTGGTCTCGCCATTTAGTTCGCGTTCAAGCGAGAGGCAGCACGAAGGTGAATTCGCTCGCTTCTGCCGCCGCGCTTCGTCACTCCAGCGTTTTGGCCGCGAGTTTGTGCAGTCATTGGGTGAGATGTGTTTATGCTTGCTCGTGCGCGAGTGACACCATGCTTGTTGATTTAGTTAGTAAGCGAATATTCACAACTTTATACGACCGATAAAACTACTATCCTTATTCCGTATAGCTGTCTACTAATCTGCTATCGCAGTCGATGCTTCGCCTTTCGGGCGAAAATGCGACTTCAAAAAAATTTTTTGCTGTGCTTCTCGGGAAGTGGATGCACAGAGAGATGAGTTGGTTTATAATTTGGTTCAAGGCGATTAGCATTCTTAGGGTGGCAGTTCACGAACTTTCCGGGGATTATTATTGCGTAGTTGGAAGCGACCCATCGAAGGACGCGGCGGCGCCTTGGTTGTATATGCCGAAAATGCTTGCGTTTTCAAGTTAGCGTGGACAGTCGTTGGAGATGTGGCACAACACCTGCTTGATGGATGCGCATTTTCTTGCAGCTAGCAGGCGAATTTGACGTCATCGTCAACTGCACAGGCTTCGGAGCCGGTGTGCTCGTTCCCGATTCCAAGGTGCATGCCGTCCGAGGCCAGACTATCAGGGTGAGATTTTTCGTGTATGAAGTCACACGCTCATCATTTAGTTCGATTTTCCTCTGAAGCATTCTCTTTAATGTAAAATTTCTTCAGAGGTTATTGAAAAACTCGGCTTTATTATATTTTTTTTGAGTGGACGCGTGCTCTCAATTCCTATTTAGTTGTTTTTTTTTCTTCACTGAGAGTCATGATAATATAGGGCGGCATTCTGAACATTTTAGCCACACTAAAGCGAACGGTCATAAATACATAGTAAAGAGGGGACCGCAGCATTGCGGGTCATGCTGGCCTAAAAATGACATGATCAGGGCGTGTTTTTGCGCACCGTTCCTGATGCGTGAATGTGAAGTTAACCTTACCATAAAATTCAGTGGTAATTTAGCGGAAGAAATGCGTTACTATTACGTCGCACCTCTTTAAGGTCCCGGAACCATGATTAAAACAGCGTTCAACACACTGCAAAGTGTTGGTCAGGCGCTAAATCTATGCTAAATCTAGCATGTTCATTGATGCTTAGACTACCGCTGAAAGCGCACTATGAGATGCGCTGCCTTATACATCAAGAAGAAAAAGGCAAATCAACGCGTACGGTCAACGGCGAAATATTACGCAGTGTGAGATCCAAGAAAAAGCTCTGTATTTCCGGAGCCTATAGGCATACAGATTACGATTAGGAAATTTAGGCCCGTAGTAGCTAATGAGCACAATATAATGCTGTACGGCTTTATTGGCCGCAGTCACAAGCTGCTCGGAAGTTTAGCATTTGTTGAGGACACGCGGTCTGTAAACTTTTGCGGTCGACTGTGCATTCCTGTCCCCTTCTTGCCCCGATGTCGCCATGCATTCCGTCAGTCAACAACACATGGCCCTCTTGTCTGAATTAACTGAATCCATTTTACCCTGCCTACCATCGATTTCTTTTTCTTTTATTGCGTATGAGGTCAGCCAGGAAAGGAAAGTGAAACTTTGAGATGGTGTATGAGACCACCCCTTCTCACCTTGACGTCTTCTGTTGGCTCTAGGTGCACGCCCCTTGGATCAAGCACGTCATCGTCGCAGGTGAAGACTTCCACGTGATACCAAAGTGAGCCATTCAAGTCTGTTGCGCCACGGTACTAGCGCCGACCTGTTGAGAGCGTGGCGCAGCCTCTAACGCAGATGCTTTTTTGCGCACCCACATTTACCGCGTGGACGTTCAGTGGGCTCAACATAAGTATGACTTTGGAATCACATCGTTCATTTCCTTCGCTGGGCCAGCCACCACACGGCGATGTAAAGAACGCTAAGCTGAGACTCGCAACTTCGTTTTGGCGGGAATACGCAGATGCCATTTGCGACTTTTTTTTTGTTTCGCGTCGAACGAAGGTGCTCTACCTCTAAACCCTAGAAAAGTACTGGCAAAATGCTTGCTCTATCCACCACCATCTCTTAGTGAGCCTCGCACATCCTCCTTGCTCGGTAATTACACTGACAACTTGTTTCCGGAGGTGTTGCATTATTTTGTTGTTGTTTTTTCATGATTAACCAACGCCTGGAAACGAAAAAAAAATGCACATCTTGGAATCGATGTGAAGCGATGCTTTCGTGGAGCGATTAATCAAATCGTTATAAATTTGCGCACGTTATTCGTGCGTCTTTGACGTAATGGGAACAGGCGCGCACGCATGCGCCCTCGCACAAACGTGCTACGCGATGTGTCACACGCCGCGATCAGCCCGAATAGCTAGTTGCATTGGCACGGTAAAAGTACACGCCTAATGGTTAGAGCATCGGGTGTGTGTGTGTGTGTGGGGGGGGGGGGGGGGGTTAGATCTCACCATGGGGCCCGTAAATCGACCTTTTTTTTTTACGTATGAGCAATTCGGCCAAACAGCTGCAGCATCTAGCGGCCACGGTCAGGAATTGGGGGGGGGGGGGGCTTCGCAAAGGAAGCTTCGCTTTAACAATAGGTGCTACCCTCACGAAACAGCGAACTAACAACGTCCCGCAGGACGAACGCACGTCTCGCAGAACAAGCCCGCCCACGGAACGAATCAAGCTCATTCTGAGACCCACCATTGAATATAGTTGCGGCTAGTCACGCAGTTGCCTGAGACGGTGAGAGAGTTGCGATTTGGTTGTGACGGATGAATGTGTGAGCAGTTAGGGGGAAAGACAGCCCTGAGAGTTCTGTTGAAAGGGAGCCTGCTGTTGACGACGAGTGTTTTGAGCTGTGGTGCTTGCTAGCCGACCTTCTCGACACGATTCGTAGCGGCAAAACCACGAGGACACTGTGACTGCGCAATGCGTCATCGTGTTCTTTTGCGCTTTCACTTGCGTTGGCCATATGAACCAATAGTAATTGATTAATCGAGCAAGTGCCCCGTGGGAACCGGCGAGGTGCATGCTGGTCTTTGGGAAATGGTAACGTTACCCGTGGATTAAAAAATGCCTCTTCCGGGAGCCGCAACCAGTTGGTGTATTTTTACACGGCTACAAGGTGCTTGCTTTATTCACTCTTTTATTAGGGAATTTTCTCGCTTAAAATAATCTATTGCGTTCGACACATCGAACAGGGTATGGCAGGTTGACACTGTCCGCGCGCGATACATCTAAGACATTCAACTACTGCCCATCTTGTCAAAGTCAATCAATGTTAAAGTACGTACTGATTATACTCATGCCTACGTGTACCCCCCCCCCCCCCCTCCAAACGCAGCATCGACGACGTCATGTTGGGCGGCACCAAGGACGTCGGCAACACGTCGCTTATTCCGGACAGGGACATCGCCAGGAAGATCTGGAACGGCTGCCTGGAATTCGTACCAAGCCTCAAAGTAAGCTTTGCGTTTCTACCGCGAAAAGCGGCAATGCTAGACACTTACCACTGATGTCCTACTAAGCGGATAGTTATATAATCTCATCGAACAGTTCAATATCGTGACATCTAGCACTCGCCATGGTGGGCGAGATCAACCCAGTTTTCTGTAACGACAATTTGACCGTTTCTGTGGGCCGACCTCGAATATAGTGCAGTCTAAAAATGTACGTCGATCCCGAATATTGTAGTCTAAAAATATGCGTATTCCACGCACTGTTGGAATCAGTGCAAACGAAGCTTTGTATATGCGGTTTGCTTTGATTGACGGCAATTAGCGGTGATGTCGGCGGCGAACGTGTAATTTTTTCAGCGTTGAGTGCAATACGAGAGTGGTGAGATGATGATAAACGTTACCTTGTGTGCACCAGTGCTGTTTGTCTGCGTAGTCCACAGAACACACATGGAGACGCGTTTGCTTGAGGCGTCGTTGTGCGTCATTGTTGATAATCTCTGGGGGGTTTGAGCATTATCATTCGCTCACATGACACGTCGCATCGTGACACAAGTGTACAGAAGAAAATTTCCTCAACAACGGCTAGTCAGCAAGAGGACTGCTGTTGCGCGTTCGGCTGCTGGAGAGGAGTGTTCGGACGTTTGACATACGGATGCGGCAGCGCAGATTGGTTCACCACTATGCCTTCCAGCAGAATCGCCAACTCCAAGCGCTCTCTTCAGGCTATGTACGATTGTAATGTTTGCGCTATCACAACCCAGCACACGACCTCCACAGCTCTGCACCTGCATTTTTGTCGCATAGGAACGCACGAACAGCACGTGCCATAAGCACAAACAGTGAAACTCCGCCGCAGCACGCCGGCCGGGATGCGGATGCATAGCCAGGGGCTTTACGGATGCGCAGAGGGGAGCGTCATCTGGGGTTGTTGCAAGAAACTCAGCTACGCGAGCGAGCAAGACCATAGCAGCGCCCGGAAAGTCGGGAGAAGAGAAATTAAAATATGGGCTGGTACCGAAGGTTGTGCAGTGTAAATATTTGTGCTGATCGCGAAGGTTGAGCAGTGTAAACCTGCGGGCCGATCGTGAAGGTAGAGCTCTCCTGTCGAGTATTCGATATGTCAACGCTCATGTCGTTCGTGACTTGGAAGTACCGGGTGCGAGAAAGGCACGCAGAGTAGGTGACAATTATAGTATGGGGAGGAATCTACGCCCCAAAGGGTGTAAACATTTTTTTAGAGTGCATCGCCTCAGTCCGATAAGGGCGGAACTTGATCGGATGAATTTATAAAAGGGATAAATCCACCAGAACGCCCAAAGGAGACCGCACCACGGGACGGCGACGTCACGCCTTCGTCCGGTAGCGCAGTCCGTCGAGCTACCCTGGATATAGAAATATGTTAGTTCCTGCGCCGCGAAAGCTCCTTTACGGCCTGGGAGGGATGATGCATCTGTCGGAGATTAGCAGACGACGAAGACAAAGAATGGATCGTGGGCTGCTGCCTCCACGGCTGGCGCCAAAAAGTGCGCGCACCTTATCATCATCATGTTACTTTGTGTTCGTTTCTCGCCATTAAAGGCTTGGGTGGGTATTTCGCGGTTCGTCTTTTCTGGCGGCGCTACCGATAAGTGGTCGGAGTTCTGCAACATATCCGCAACAGCATCTTTAGGAGCATGAGCAGCGCCGGCGTGCGGCGCCACTCGAGGAAGTTGGAGAGGAGGTTTGTCCGGAATTGAAAATTTTCGAGTCGGCGAAGTCGGTTCGGGAGTAGGGGGCGGACGACGACTGACCCTGTCATTGCCAGGAGCCGCCAGTCTGTATGTCCGGCAAAGTTGAATTTAAAAAAAAAGTTCTTACCACGTGTCGCGACTTACAACAAGAAATCTGCAGTGTAGCTGCCTAATACAGCGACCAACACAGATAGAGGAACTGTGAACGATTAAGGCCTACAAAATATCTGAAACAACGCCAAAAGCATACCCGCCGCGGTAGCTCAGTTGCGCTGCTGAGCACGAGGTTGCGGGATCGAACCCCAGCCGCGGCGGCCGCATTTCGATGGAGGCGAAATGCAAAAACGCCCCTGTGATTCCGTTGTAGTGCACGTTAAAGAATCCCAGGTGGTCAAAATTAATCCAGAGCCCTCCACTACGGCGTGCCTCATAATCAGAACTGGTTTTGGCACGTAAAACCCCAGAAAGAAGAAGAACGACAAAAGCAAAAAAAAAAAAAAAACTTTATGCTTATGGCAATGAAACAGAACGCACACACACAAAAAATAAATGTGCTGTATGCGCCCATAAATATCAGAGCAAAAGTTGGGATTGTTGACTGTCTTGGCTGGGTCAAGTTAGGACACGGGAGTGGTAATATTGTGGGCTACCATAGTTGGGAATGACATCACGAATAACCACTTTTTTAATCCCCCGGAGAAGGTCCCCTGCATGAATACGCCGTTTGAGAACGCCAGGGAGTTTTTAGAACGATCTCTTTTCAATTCTATATCATCTCGGTGTATTTAATTACATGAATGTCGTTGGCAACAGAGTTGCAGTGCGAACGTTGGCGCGAATGACAGACTCCCCGACTACGGACAACATGAATAGCAGAACAATTTACTTTCCGTTGCACGCGTCATCGGGACAATGGAACGTATTTTCTTTCGTATCTAGGTGTCTATACCCAAACGGTCATCATGCAGATAAGGGGGGAGGGGGGAGTATTGCGTAGAAATGAGAAGATACGGCATGATATTCGTGAGAGTACTGCATGGACTTTGAAATGATTGCGCTGACTGGTGTCTTTGCCACTGAGATAGACACAGAGAAATACTTGCCCTATTTTTTTTTTTTTTTTCATTTGTTTAACGCGCAGAATGCCAAGGTCATTGGGCACTACGTGGGACTCCGTCCCGGAAGGAATCCCCTGAGGATCGAGAGAGAAGATTACGCCTTGAATGGCGGTGCTGGAAAGGTAAGCGTCGTGCGCTTAATTACATCGTAGCTGCTTTTGGTAGCGCGACCACCCGAGGACAAAGAAGTGAACTGACCGAATATGCACCGTTTTTACAGATGATGTGAGAGTATGGAGTTGTCGCTCTTTGTTACGATATCATTTATACGAACGCTCAAGACGCATTCGGGGAGTTGGTGCCACCGCCGCCGTGCTGTCATCGTATCGACGCGCGGCCCACGGGCGGAGGGTTAGAAGGTCTCCAGTGACGCACAGTGCATCTGGCTCCAAAAGTGACGAAGCCAAGCTGGCGAACTGTCACGTTCCGCTCAATCGGTCCTGCCTAAGCCAGGGCACCATTCCAGGTCTCAGGGCTGGCATGAGCGTTGTGCCTGTTTACATTAGCGTGCCTGCTAAGCGGCTCTGTGCATGCCACACCGTGGTGCGCACACGGTCTGAGCGGAACAGACAGTAAAGTTCAAGTTAAATGCATCCAATCCTCTCATTTGGCGCTGACAAACGCCAACGGTTTTCGTTCATCTCATCCCGTGCACCACCGAGGCGCGGCGCCTGCAACGCCATTTGCGGCGCCGCAGTGAACTAGAATGGTTCTAGCACGGCCGCCTGGATCGGCGCGCGCGGCGGGGTTGCTCCGGCCGTCCCATTCGGACGGAGAGGGTGTAATTGCGGAAAGGGGCGTGGCCGCTGCTGTCGCCGCACCGCGGCGCGCGCCTCCCACCCCTCAACTCCCTTGCTACGGCTGCGCGCGAGACGATTTGCGCTATAATGAAAATATCGCTTTATACAAAACCGCGAGAAGTTGTGCCGAACAAAAAGGCACACAAGAGAACCGATGTCCATTGACGCTATTTTTTTTCTCCTTTGCACTCCAGCCTCTGTGAGGATGATGCTGCCCGACACGCGTACACTCGTAAGCCAAAGTTTTGCGCGAAAATCATTTTCGCGCGCTCAAGCGCAGCATGCCAATGGAAAGCCTGCACGCGAGAGAAGGCATTCGAGCTCTATCTGCTTGAAGGAATGCCAGCTGACTGACGAGGCAACCAAGATTTTTTTTTTTTTTTTTGCGCAAATCCGCAGCCCGCAAACTTTTGTTTATGACTTGCATGTTCCCCAGCTTGACCAATTGACTGTCAAAATACGCCGTGGAAAGCAAGAGATATGACTCGGTGCTTTTAAATGGAGAGCTGAAGTCGCGGCAGTCTTGCATGTGTACATGCGAATGCGCTGTTTATTGTGTTAAATAAGCGTGTAATAAGCGAACTCATCGCGCGTCTTCCTGCACGAAGTATCAAGCTGCTTACCTGAGTCGACAGCCACGGACAGACATTTTTCAGCAACTTTCTGAGCCATTAGTAAATAATTGAATGCCATGTTTGTATTCATTGCAAAATTACCAGCATAACACATTCACAATACCTACAATTTATTTACGATAGCAAACACACAGCGCTTGTGCACTCGCAGTACTCCTTCAAACGCGGAGAACTTTTCGGCTCAGTGGCTTACTCATTAGTTTTTTGCGGTAAGCCGCTGTGTCCGTAACGACTCCGCCAATATTTGAGAGTAGGGGCTTTATAAATTTGCTTGCAATTCATGAAGAAATCGCTGATGCATGCTTTTCGTTTGCCTGGCAAGCAAAAAGAGGGCAGCTCTCTAAGCGAGGACAAATTAAAGCTCCACTGCTCCAGTTTTCTCCACTGTAAATGCGTGCAAACTTAGACCAAGCTTTTTCTTGGTGCTCGAGTTGCAGCACGGCACGCAGCAGTACGGCATGTTTTTGGAAAATACAGT
Organism: Dermacentor silvarum; assembly: GCF_013339745.2. NCBI lineage: Eukaryota > Metazoa > Arthropoda > Arachnida > Ixodida > Ixodidae > Dermacentor > Dermacentor silvarum. The sequence goes on along the minus strand of NC_051163.1, from coordinate 98,305,550 downwards.
AAATTACACGCAGAATTTCAGGCGAGATTATAAAAACAAATCACTTGCTTCAATTCAACGTGGTACAACAATGTGAAATGCATATGAAAGCATATATGCTAGTTACACAGGGCCTTCAGCAGCAACATTTCCAAGTAACATATAGTAGTTCGAGGCTTGAACGAAAAGCCGCTTCAGCACCACTGATGTATCGTGGGAACTTCACAATGTAAAAGCGACGCGCATGCAAGGGCCCCGAATAATTAATTCGGCCGGTACATCAGGCTGGAGAAAATGTACTGCAAATTATTATTACCACCGTGATTTCTGTATATGAAGACTTCTGTGAACACAGCGCTCGACCCGAGAACGTAGCCATACAGTGACCACGATGATGAAATACGTTTCTTTTTGAAGGGCAAAGCGAGCGCAAGAAAAGAATGACGAGAGTGGTCAGGGGAAGCGCTTCGGCACAGTGGCAACTCACTCGCCAGAATACGTCTCAAGGCGCATGCAATGCGCCACACGAAGTCGCGTGAACACCCTGCCTAAGCGTTAGCTGCATCTTATGCTACAAAGAAACACCCTCGCTGTGTAAAGCCGGCCTAAGAATCTATCACCACGTGCCTTGATTGTCGTGCAGTTTCTTGCAACTGTCAGTCCACTTTGGGCCAACAATCAACCTATCTTCACCACGTGCACGATGTCAAATGCGCATCTCTCCAAGCATCTCCACGGCCGCGACGCCGTCAGCAGAGGGGTGGGAGCACAGCGCCGCCCCACGGCGCGCGGGGCAACTTCCTCAATTACATGTTTTCAATGGGGCGCGCGTCGAATGGGACGGCCGTAGCAACCCCGCCGCGCGCGCCGATCCAGGCGGCCGTGGTTCTAGTGTCCTCTAGCGGCGCTCGTCATGACGCCAGCGTTTTGAGACTCCTTCGGCGCAACGGTAAACCTTTATGTAGCCTTCAGTACTTCGCCTTCGGGTGGAACTGACAAGAGGTTTGCCATATAATCCTGTTTTGACCATGTTCGCTTACTTCTTGGCAATCTCGCGTTTGCCAGGTCTTCCTGCACTAAATATTTCGTTACCGCTAGAAATGTGTTCATTTTCGGTACATGTTTTAGCATTTTCGTTCAAGACGTGATAGTTGCGACGCGTGCTGCGATACACAAATTATAGCCTGATCACTGGTGTTTTAAATAGATGTGTAATAGTGATAATTGCTCGTACAATGTTTAAAAATTCTTATGTCAAACTTCAAAGAAGCACCTCAAGGAACACGAACGAAAGCAGTAATAATTTGCTATGTTTAGCTTAAGTATCTAGAGTAAAACAAATTCAAATATACACAATATGTACCTGGTTCTTATTTCCCAATTTTTGTAAGTCAGATCACGTAAAAATAGTGTAGCCCATGCTACGCGGGAAAGAAATAGCTTCACAACTGTGAAAACGGGTAAAGTGCCATTGCATAGGGAAAACTTCTTTTGACTGATTACAGCAGGCAGCTGTTATTTTTCTTGTTTCTTTTGCTGCATTTTTTAGGCTCACGAGCAACGGTTGACAGGTCAGGGAGAATGCAGAAGCCTCCTCACTCTTGATTATTGCTTTCGATGAGCTTTTCTGTGCCAGCAAGTTGGTCTAGTGTGCGTTGAACTGGCGCTGGAGCCTCCACAGGCTTTGTTCAGTTGCTGTATATGCTTTTACAATAATGTGGAGTATTGCTCAACATTACACAGTAACGAATAAGGGCACAGATGGCATTCAAAATGTAAGATGTTAGACAACTAATCAAGCTTCGGTTGAAGGTCGGTCTGGAATCGACTGCGTGCTCTTGTATAAGTGAGAACCCCAGACGACGGAAGGGTCGCTCGTAATAATTTGTACATACGCTGTCGAAGCACTGATGGTTAAAAGCTAGCCACGGTGGGTGAAACAAAGTTGCACTTGATGTTAGTCGAACACAATTATCGAAATAACACGCACTCATGAGCATCTACTGGTTTTTGGGACGTCGTTAAAAAAGCGTATACGTCGGATAGGAAAATCGACAACCCGAGAGAAGCTTCTGTGTCTTCACTGGTGCTGTCATTTAAAGATCGCGTTGCCGAGCCGATCAAAGCGCAAGCTTTGCGTCTTTTTATTGAAGAAGTGCTTGGAGCACTGGAGGGTCGTTTCGACGGTACCTCCAGTCAAATTTCAATCTCCTCAATATGCTGAAAATTGTCAAATCTAAAAAATAGTTCAAGTTCAGGCGCCATTTCAGATGGTGCATGATGCTAGTAGCAGAAGAATTCCAACGGAAATGTTTAATAATGCGTAGAAAAAAATGTCGATCAAAATGATCGATTTCTATAGGCGAGGTAACGAAAGACTTGAGCGTTTGGTAATAAAATATTCAGGCGTGACCACAGCACAGGTCCTGTCAGTTCATTACTTTCTCCTCGTGTTGTCATACATCGAAGGGATCTGTGAATCCCATCACCTACGTATCTGTTGCTTTGCATGTATATTACAATGTATCTACTGGCGTCCGAAGTTAGTTGCACTGCTGGTCGCGTGCACGGCCGCGACTGATTGGTCGATGGAACGTGCTCAGCGGCTCGAAGCTATTTCTGAAGCCAAGTGGCAGTCTAACGCATCTATATTACAACAAAGGAGACAGTTACAACCGTTTTCGTCCAGCGACGGTGAAAGCCACCGCCAACGTGCTCGATATCAAATGTCAATTATGGAACAGACGGCAGTGTAGCTTGCGTCGTAGTCCAGAATTAGATAAATACACAGGATAAGAGGCAGAGTGAATATGTCAAGCGAGAAGCTCAAAAGAGACCCCTGGAGCGAGCAGTGAAGAAACTTGTAAACCGCTTACAAAAGTTTATAGCTGCAAAATGTGAAGCCTCGAAATAATCGCATCGTTTAAACATTTAGTATGCGCAATGAATTGTCTTGTTGCCAAGCAATAGTTTTTACATACACAGCGAATACTTGTGAAAATTTACCCTCTCTTTATTTGTTTGACCCGTGCAAAAACCAGCTTGTTTATTCTTTATTATGGTGGGATGCATTTGCTCATGGGATCTTTACAGAATCATAGGCATCCGAAACCGCTGGTAAATTTGGGCCATCGCATAGGAAGCCGTGGCTTCCTCTGCGCGCTGGTTTTAAATTCACCGGCCTGCGGACCAAGTCAGCGAACAATTACGCTTCCATACTGAACGCGAAAAGCAATGTATAGCTGCGAAAGCGCAAGTGACGCTACACATTTTCTGCTTTCGACAAATGCCACCAGTGGCAGCTGCAGTGTTTTGTGATGCGAACGTTTAGCGTTCCGGGATATGCAATTTTAAAGTTGTGTTCTGCCTGACGATTGCATTATCGGTAGTGATAAAAGTGGTTGGGACGTTCTTTTGAATATCATTGCCCCATTTTTGGGGGATCTCCTCCGTTACTGTCTTCTATCTGCTCACGAACACAGCTACTTTTCTATGGGATATAGCATGCCCAAGGCACAAGCGTGTAGAGAAGACGATCCAGCTTAATAATGTTGGCGGTACTCCAAACAGCCGACTGATCAATTTTTTGGTTAACAAATCAGTCAGATGATTTATCGATCTTTATATTATTCCACCGAGATTAGTCAACAACAGGACATTTGAGTGATCGGTTGGTTAGTACGACGTATCGAGTGAGAGTGGGCTATAGAGTCACCAAGACTCACCGAGTCATTCAACAATATTTTGCCCCGGAGTTGCCCCTGACAGGACTTGATTTCTAGACGTGGTGGTTCAGAGAGAGATAAAAAGAAAACGAGAAAGACAGGGAATTTAACCTGAACTGAATATCCGGTTTGCTAACCTAGATTGGGTAATGCGGAGGTAGAATGATAAAAATTAGAAACAGATAGTAGGGACAAACGATCACACCTGATAACGATAAACGCACGCTATCACAGCACAGGGTCATGTGCAGCACGACGAACAGTAATTCAGACAATAGCCATTTGTGCCGGTCTGTTGTACTTAAAAGATGTAGCAGGGCGTTTGTTGCCCTCTGCTGAGATGGCTTGCGAGGTCGGCATTCTCAAATGTTTTGCTGTAGTAATAGTTTGCTCTGATAATTCCAATGCGAATAGCCAAAAGCCACGTGGTTCAGATATTTTAAAAAACGCACTAGCGTGAACTCAATGAAGGAGGAAAACACAAGTTCGGGACGGGCGCCTTGTTGTGTTAGAAACGGTACCAAGTTTACCAACAAGAACTGTCCTTTTTTCTCTCTCTCGCCTCACCAAAGGTTCCGGTGATTCACAACTATGGCCATGGAGGCTCGGGCATCACCATCGCGTGGGGATGCGCAGGTGACGTCGTTCGTCTGGTGCGGGACTCGATCCACGAGCGCTCATCTGGCAGGTGTGAGACAAGAGCGAAATTGTGAAAGGCCGCTCAAGACGATGGCCCACTACAAGCGGCGGCTTGGTATTCGTCGAAGTCGTCAGGTCACGCATGAAGGTCGAATAATCAATGCAGAAAAGCATTAAGACGATCCAGACTGCATAATTGATCTTCTGTAACAATAAACGAATCACTTTCACACATAGCCAAAGTCTGCAATAACAGAAAACAATATATATATAAACCTTTATTTTCTGAAACGGTACTCCGAGTCAGGACCCGGTTCACCCTAGGTGGGAAGATTCTTGAGTCCAGGAACCCTGTGGCTTGGGCTTCCTCCTTGGCCCGGGCGACAAAACTGCGTTGGTCGTCCAGGTCATCAGAGGAAAGCTTCTCCTCGCACGTTTCAGTGGTGGTATTGAAGTGCGCTGAGTTGGCGTGCTCTTCTTCAGCCTCTATGGGGCGGCCTTGTTAATTAAAATTCAATATCAAATCGTGTTATTACGTTGTTTAGAAGGCTGAAGTTAATTGGTAACTTACGTAAATTTTCTCCTTACGACGTTTGCGCAGTGGATAAGCTCTTTCTCATGCTAGCAGGCGGAACATCAATTTACACTACTGAAGGTGTCTTTAGTTGCGTATAACGCACACCCCAATACCCACAGAAACAGGGAGTTCTCTTTTTTAAGACAACAATGGCAAGAGTTACAGTATTATACAGCGATTATTCGTTAAAAACTTATACAGACTGGCTCTCGTGCTCTTCGGCATAAGCTCGGTGAACCATCTCGTGGTATTTTTGTAAGCGCTCTCACTTTATTAATTTCCCCCATTCAGCTAAACAGTCATCCTCTTTCTGCGGAGAGGGCCCTTGGACCCTGGCCGTGCTCAGAAAAACAGACACGCTGTCACAGCTCTTCATAATTTTCTAACAGATCGCGACGATATGCCGTCATTTAAAAGATAATTTGTTGTGAATGTGCTATCATAAACGTGTACAACGTTTATGTGAACTTGTGCTACATGTAAGTGCTTTTTAATTCACTGTGGCCTTTTGATTTTGTTGCCTTCTCAAAAGATTGACGCTGCCTTTGTAACGCTCGCTGCGAGGGAACGCTTGAATGTTGCCGATACAGCGCGCTTTATATTGTTTAGCAGACTGCACCATAGTAAAGTGTCACTCTATTAATCGGAAGGCATTATACGTCCCATGCGGCAGAAAAGTCGGCGTTGTCCGCAACGATTAGCAGGAAAAATCATCATCAGCCTGGATTAAGGTGAATTAAAGTGAATTATGGTGGAATAAGGTGGATTAAGGTAAATTAAGGTGGAATAACGTTGATTAAGGTGGGTTAAATTGGATTAAGGTAGATTAACGTTGATTAAAGTGGAATAAGGTGCATAAAAGGGGATTAAGGTGGAATAAAGTAGCTTAGGGTGGATTAAGCTTGGTACAAATTAGAGCAAGTGGATTAAAATGAATTAGGATACAGTTTTATTTAGGGTGATAACTTAGAGAAGTCATCATTCTTTCGCATTCAAATCACGTAAGGATGTCACATAAGTGAACACCAATTTTTTGCGCTATTCTTGCTTCCTTTCTTTTTCCTTCTTATTTTGTTCATTTCGTGCCTTTCTTAATGGCTGGAGTCTTTCATTATTCGGATAGTGAGCTTTTCGTTGGTCTATTTTCACACATATCATCATTTGACAAACACCACCAGATGCCGCATCACTCTCGTTCTGATGCGGTGGTAGTGACGTTATTTCAAACATGAGATACGTTGTTTTATCGCCTCCAAGGATGCTGGTTGTGACCCATGGTGACCTTAGTGAACAACACTACACGATAATGTTCTGTGTGCCGCCTAGAAAAACGGTCACAGAAACTTATGCTGATTTGACTCGTGCATTTGGTGAAGACCCGTGGCGTAGCCAGGAATTTATTTTAGGGGAGGGGGGCACGCAATTGACCTGGAAATTGCGATTCACCTCGCCTTTCTAGCGCGACGAATTTTCATATCTGTGCAAAACCAAAAATCAGACGCTTTTGAGCGCATGGAGCCGCGCCCTCAAAAAGGGCGTGGCTCCATGCTGGTTCTGAACTAAAGTGGGGTTTTAATAACGCTATATAGCGTCATACTGTGGACTGATAAATTGGAATATTGGAGAATAAATAAAATACTAGAGGTAATAAAACATATTTGTTCCAAGGCACTCGTACCTTTTCTTACTTGTATCAGCTCGTTGGCAGAAGTCATGGTGAAAACGGCATCGATCAGCATGTTCCCGGAGCAATACGATGACGTCCTGGGAACGCTTGAAGCGAGGTTGCTACAACACCTGACTGCGCTAATTCGACTGTTCCCTGTTGTTTTATACGGTGGTACCTGATCCTAAAAAACCTTTAAAAAATCACCGGCGATTACTATACTCCCTAAAACTAAATTTGAGCGCAGCTCTGTACGTGTTTTCATTTAGTGGTGTATTGACTGGCGTGGACAATCTGTCTCGTGCGGCACGTTACAAACGGAGCGAAGGGTGGCGCACTGCCTCGCTAATCTGGAGATCACGAGTGCGAGAGCTTATGTGACGCGTGGGTGCGGTTCACAGCCGCCGCCGACAGCCCTCCCAGACTACGCCCGCTACACTGGCGCCATCTCGTAGCCATCGTCGCCGCACTACGCTTTTCTTCTCACCCTTTCGCCATACCCGTCTCCTCCGCTTTCCGCCTCATGGTTCCGCTGCACCCTCCTCTTCGCTTTCCTCCACGCCTCTTTCATTCCCCGCGGCGCTCCGTTTTCGCTCTTTCAACCTCCGCTGCGCTCGTTCGCTAGGTTACGCCGCGGGACAACTCGAGACAGAACAGAGACAGGTGTCGGTAGGAGGCTGCCGCACCGACGACGTTTTCGGTCGTGGTTTACGTCTCTCTCGGCAGATAGCGCGGATCATTGGGGGGTCAGGTGGCGCAGATAATTGACTCGACAGAGTGACGCCGAAGGGAACAGACGTGCTAAGTGGAGGTCTGGGGGTGCCTTGTCAGGGCAGTAGGAGCAGCGTGTCCAAGCGATAAGTTTTTAGGGGCGAAGCTCCTTAGGGTGTGGGTCTGTCCCTCCTCTGTAGTAGTAGTAGTAGTAGTCGTAGTAGGTAGCCACATCTACTTTTATGAGAAAAAAAAACTCCGAAAGTTGTGCCCGTAGCGCGGAATCGAACCAGGGACCCCTCGCTTCCGAATGCGTGGCGCTAACCACTACGCCACGAAGCGCACATGGACACACGCACCACGATGACAATAAATACCCAACATTAACGAAAGACTGCGCGTTTCTAACGCGTTTGTGCTAGCGCGTTACGGCCCGTGTAAGAAGCTGGTGTAAGACGCTGTGGCCTCTCCGCATTACCTTCAACGCGTTTCGAACGCGCTGCCCAAAGCGGTGGCAAGTCAAGTTCAAGTCGAGGAGCGTTTATGAATACGGGGGGTATACTCTCTCGGCAGTCATGTGATGGCGTCGGCAAACGCGGTGCACGTTCCGGCATGTGTAAATGGCTGCGTAAGACGCTGTGGCCGCTCCCCCTTACTAGAGAGTACTGCACGTTTCTAACGCGTTTGTGCTAGCGTCCCCTTAAGCGGTAGATGGTGCAATTATAATGAAGGGCGCTGTTATAAAATAGGAATGACGTCACATATGGCGCGTGTCACTGGTGGAGGTCAATCGTTCGATTTAGTGCGGCGAGACCGGGCGAATTACACGGAAGATTCACGGTTTACCGATGATTCCCTCCGGAGCTTCGCCCACTCATCATCATTCACCCCGTGGGTATGCTGTGAATTTTTTTATTTGATATTTCGCTCATTTGTTTTTCGGAGTGTTAAGTTAGCCTAGCAATCTTTTATAAATTACGTTTCATGCTTTTCAGTTTCTAAGGCTTTTCGTATAGATGCAAGTAGGTAACAAATAATTGTATTTTTTTACACAAGCAGGGTTGCTTTGCACTACGCCTTGTTAGTACAATGTGGTGGTTAGTACTAGGGGGAACCCACGTGCGCGTTGTTCTGAATGTGAGCGCTCCTACCCTTTTGGAAGAAACGCTATTTGAGTCAATACGCGAAGCGAACGGGGCAGCTTTTATCTGTAGGATGTGTGTGCCAGGGTAGTGGCTAGACCATCTGGAGCAGGGGAAGGATAAGCTAGCTAAGTGGGCTGGAAAGCTAGAAATGGAACTCAAGAGCGAACAGAAGCAGAGGATGGAGTTAGAAAAAAAAGCTTACCAACGTAGTAATGAAGCTGAGGGCCACTCTTCCGCAAAGTCCGCAAATTGCGCCCGTACTGTGTACATAGCTTTCTTCGTCCGTGTTTTTTCGCGCTGTCCGGTTACGCGATGCAGAAATGAAGCCATTCCGCAAAGAACGGAGCTGACTCCGAAGCGAGAACAGTTATGGATGCCGAAACCAACACATCGGAAAGCAGTGGCGGAAACGTCATTGATGGTCACGAAGGGGCTGCCACTGACGTGCCGGCTACGGAAGAAGACAACTAATGAAAGGGCAAGGGTAAGACAGGAGGAGAGGGCAATTGGCGTCAGGTGCAGCTTTCGGCGGCGAGGAGTGGGAAAAGTATCGAGTTGTCATTGTTGGGGATTCCAACATGCGTAAAGTAGAACCAGTGATAACAGCGAGAATAGGTGCAGGCGAACGAGTCCAGGTGAGCGCGCTTCCACGAAAATCGATTAGGGAGGTGATAGCGAAAGCCAAGGAAAGCATGCGGGGTGCAAAGAAGGAGAGGCCCCTAGTGGTGATAATGGGCGGAGCGATTGACGTGCTCCAAGGACGAGGGGCAGGGATCGCGAAGCAAATAGCCAAAGGGGTCACCGACCGGCGTAATGTTTCAAAGGAGGTACAAATCGCAGTGTGCACCGTACCAGAGGTTGAAAGGCAGGGGTATGCAATTGAAAGGGCAGTGCTTGCAGTAAACAGGGAAATTTTGACGCTAGCTGAGGCAATGAATTTTATGGTCATTGACATCAACCGAGAAGTGCACCGAGCAGGCTGCGAAGACGCTTTTGTGCGTGACGGGATATATGCGGATATATACGCGCAACGTGCACCTCGAACGCGCGAAGGCGTTCTGCTTCAGGCTTGCGTGTTTCTCGCCGGACCAAAGCGAGATTCGCCCATCGACATCATTGCCTTTCTGCGCCGCTTAGCGCAGAAGTTTTCTTTGTTGGTGTCATCGCAAGCGAAGCAGTAGGCAGCGTGTAAGCACTGTTGATGTATGTTGAACACTCCGTAGGCGACGAGCCGTTACAGGCTAATCGGGCGCCAAAGATAAACGATGTGCGGAAACTGCATCGTCAACTCTGCAGAATTAACACTGAGGAAAACGCGTCATTTAGAATCTGCGCACACATAAAGTCCGGAACTACCTCGCCATTTGAATCTGCGAGGATAACATCTGGATAGGAAACTGGATTTATTATGCGCCAGAACCTGTGAGGATTAGTGATAAGCATCGATGCTAAGTCATGCTAAGTCATTGAATGCATTAAACTTGCTGCAATATGTGTTGCAAAACTGTCTTTCTTACACTGCAATTTTTCAACTGCGTGTTGCATAGAGTTTTTTTTTTTTCGTGATAATCTAATTTAAAAAAGGAACTTTGCTTTCGCTAGGACTCATTGTTACACGTAGTACCATGCGGATGCCTTTTTTATAGATGCCCATTACTTTTAAACGTTTTAGTAATACAAACACAAAAAATACGCCTACATTCCTCTGTGACAAAGTCAGTGTACAGCGAAGCTAGTGCGGACGTTAGACAAGTACCACCACCTCATCTGAGGTTAGACAACGTTACACAAGCACCACCACCACAAACGACGTAAAGCACGCGTGCATGCACGTGTGCGGAAGTGCAGCATACATCATCATGATTCTTGTAGGCCCTCCGCTTGACACGAGTGAGTTATTGAACTAATTCAATTTCTCAAAGTAAAAATGTGTCAGAAAATGTGTGAAGTACGACTTACACACAGCATACAGACATGATAGCATCGGATTGTAATTCGAATGTACGAGAAAACATAACTCTGTTACGCGGGAACTCAAACACTGACCCCTTTGCCAGCTGCCGTTTTGGGTGAACACGCCACGACAAATCCCGACCAACTAGAGGCTAGCAGCATCGCTGTCAAAGAAGTACACGTTTATGCGGTCCATTCCGACATAGATTACACCCGGGGCACAGTCCCATCTTTATTTTTTCGTTTTTATTTCGACTTGCTCTCATATATAGTATTTGTGATTGTGGAGAATAACCGAGGAAGTTTAACGGTATGATAGAAGTTTATTAAGCAGAAGACAAAGAGAGAGAAATAACATTTGTTTCCACCTGTTAATTACCGCCGCAGAAGATGGTCTTCCTCCGCAGCGCCTCTATCCGTCGGCCGGGATCCTGAAGGACTCAGCGGCAACTAGAGCTTGGCTGATGATTTCGGTACTATTCAATACCCTGGCAAGGGAACAAGAGTTCACTATCGGCAGTCAGTCCCTTGAATATATGCAGGAATATATTTATTTATTCAGGTGAATCACTCACAGGGTACACTGACCATGATACTGAAATTTACAGAAGAACCTAAATGGTTTTGGACGCATACGACCACAATACTGAAATTTACAGAAGAACCTAAATAGTTTTGGACGCATACGCAAGGTATTATGAAATAATGACCGGGGCCTTACTGCTGTCGTTGAAAAGAAAAATCTCCATTCAGATGCCATGTACACCTTGGTTAAGGATGTGGCAGATGAATATAACATTTAGAGAAAATGAAGCAGAAAACTGAGAGCTCTAGCTTCAATGAATGCACCTAGTGCTTTCGAAGATGGAAGGTGGCAGTGTGCAGTTGTCCTTTAAACTTGATGGTGACATGGCCTTCATGGAAACAACTCACATAAAAAGCAGCTTTACTTGTGAACATGTTTCTGCATGTTATTGCGTAGGTATGGGTTGATGGCTTGATTCCAATATGCGTGCAAAAATGTTAGCGTCAATAAAAATAAACTTTGTTGTATTTCCTGTTATGCATAACTGTAATGAGAAGCTTTATGTCTTATATATGAACCACTAATAACAACCACAAGCTAGACATCATTATTGGATGGGTGATGTTGAATAAAACATTGTGGGGTGATTTATGTGGTCATTGACGTTCAAGAAAACTTTCACAAGAATACGCATGTTTGCTATATTGAACACGACACTATCTGGTATCCTGTTCTACATGCATCATTGACTGTCTCGAGATCCACGTTTTGCCGCCTTTTCATTTTAGTTTCAAGGAAATTGTCTGCTGTATGACCAATTATTTTGTTTTCATATAACTTATTCTCGGAAAATGACACAAAGTGACTTGAGTTACTCGAGTACAGTACCCTTCAGAGTTAATATACGAGTATGTCCCTATCTTACTATGTTACTATTTCAGTGTTTCAAGCATGACAACTCCAGTTCAACATGTATGCACGCTGTTTCCAAGTTCATGGATCATGCCAGTGGATGTGTTCGGGTCAGATAAGCCATTCCCACTGTTCAGCAGCTGGGAATATCTGCAAGACAGTAGCCGCGTAACAGTATAAACATTAAGTTCGACTGAAGAAAGCTTATGAATACATACAACAATTGAAATGGGGAATCTGTACCCTACGTCTTGTCAGTGCACTCTCAATACGTCACCAAGACGAAACTTCAAAGAGCGTTTGCTGACATTTTGACGTTTATAGCTTGTTCGGTATGCACGGCCCAGTGTGGCCAGATTGGGCCATTTGCAGCCAAATTGGGCTATTAAATTTTTGTTTGGCTGTGTTTTAGATGAGTTGGCGATGTGGCTATTTTGGAGCTACATTTTTATGTGGATCAGGAGTCATAAAATTTGCGGTGCGTTCGACCAGTGTTGGTGCAACCTTTTTGCTGTTTGTTTACACATATGCGTCCATGGCGTAGTGCAATGCACCTGGTTTTGTACTAGCACCTAATTTATACGCCCGCCCCTTACAAATAGAAGAGCGCCATACGATCAGCATCATCGTCATTATCTTGTGCAGAAATGCTGCGTGCGGTTTTTAGTCCACGCTGGCCAGCTGCTCACTTCAAGTCCGATTTCACGTGTGCGCCACGGGGAAGTGGCCGAAATATACCAGAAAATACCAAAAATAATGGTAGCAGAGCCTATATTTCAAAGGTGAGTGCCCGAAATTAGCGCACCCCATGTCCTGTCGCAGATTTGTGACATAAACTCTGATAGTACGCGTTTAAGGGTAGATGCGCTCGGCGTTTATAGGAATGCGCAGAAACAGGCAACAGCCAAACGGAGCGAGCGCGAGCACCACCAACAACAAACGTCTTCTTCTTCGTCTTCTGATGACGCCCGTATTTGCCACTACAATGACTCCCCGGCGAAAAAAGAGCCCCTTCTATTACACTGTAGCTATACTGGCGACCTATGGAACAGGCAGCACTGGTGGGTCGTAGTGCGGCTTCAGTTGGTCGACATGAACAGTTCCGCGTCCGCGACGCCGTTGGTCCGTAGATGGGTGAATAGGCTCAATGACTTAGTTGACGGGGGACGTCTGTCGTAGAACCCGGTAAGGGTCGTCATACTTTGAGCTGAAATTTGTGGAAAGGCCGGGAGTAGAGGAGGGAACGCGGAGCCATACCAGCGTTTCAGGTGAATATGAAGGAAAAGACAAGCTTGCGTCATTTCTATGCTTCTGGCTGGCCTGGTCTTGCGCGGTAAGTGAGCGGGCAATCTGACGACATTCTTCGGCATAAGTGGCGGCTTCGGATAGAGGAGGAGATTCGGAAGCGTCGGGGCGATACAAAAGAATCGTGTCCATAAACGAGGAAGGTTCGCGGCCATAAAGAAGAAAGAAGGGAGAGAATCCCGTGGTAGGACTGAGTGGCGCTATTGTGAGCATACGTAAAAAAGGGAAGCATGCGGTCCCAATTAGTGTAGTCAGCGGAAACGTACATGGCGAGCATGTCGCTGAGAGTGCGATTAAAGCGTTCAGCCACCTGGGGTTTCCGGATGATATGCGCTTGTAGTTCTATAGACAATGTTGCATTCGCGGAGGAGGGCTTCTACAGCTTCGGAGAGGAATGAACAACCACGGTCACTCAGTAGCTCGCGAGCCACACCGTGTCGATGGACAAGGTTGCGAAGGATGAACAAGCAGACTTCACGTGCTGTGGACGCTGGAAGCGCTGAAGTTTCGGCGTAGCGCGTGAGATGGTCCACGGCGACGATAACCCAGCGGTTGCCACCTGGGGTGTATGGTCGACGGCCATACAAATCAATGTCGATACGGCCGAAAGGCCGGGATGGACAAGGCAATGGTTGGAGTGGCCCTGTAATGTTGTGAGGTGGGCTCTTGCGGCATTGGCACTTGGAGCACGAGTGGGCGTACTGCCGAACGAAGCGGTACATTCCGCGCCAGTAGTATCGAAGCCGGAGGCGTGCATACGTCTAGACGAGGCACATATGTCAGAACGTAAATGGCGAGGAATCACTAGCAGCCATTTACGGCTATCAGATAGGTAGTTGCGGTGGTACAGAGGCCCATTACGGATGGCAAAGCGACGAGCAGCGCGCCGAAGCGAGCGGGTGGTAGTGCGTGGTGACGGCTGCCATAAATACTCCAGGGGCCGTATTCTGAAACGTTCCCCTAGACGAAATTTCTTTTTTCGCTTTCAGGGTGCACGCTGATTGGCGGGTTGAGCAAAATTGAATGACGTCGGGCTCAACCACCCAATCAGCTCATCCAATTTTGCTAAAGCAGCCAATCAGCGCACGCCTGAAAGCGAAAAAAGAAATTTCGCCTAGGGGAACGTTTCAGAATACGGCCCCTGAAGAGAGGCTATCCAAGGATCGCGGCGTTGCTCAGCAGCCATGTTGGCGTATGTAAGAGACGAAGAATCGTAGCTGGAGACAGACGCAGTACCATACTCATCGGGCAGTGGTGAGCGCGAAAGAGCGTCGGCATCCGAAAGCTTACGGCCTGACCGGTGGACAACACGGATGTTAAAGTACTGTAGACGAAGCGCCCAACGTGCTATGTGACCATAGGGGTCCTTTAACGACGACAACCCGCACTGGGCGTGGTGATCAGTCACGACGTCAAACGTCTTCGTCGTCTTCTGCTCGCGCCCGTATTTGTCACTACAGCTTTAATGCTTTGCTGTTTTTTGTTATAGATTGAATCATGTCTTCATAGGAGGAAAGTAACGAAGATGCCACATACACGACATACTGCGAAGCGTGTAAATGCAAACTGAGGGCGCATTTGCAAGACATCAAGCGACATACTTCGAGAAACAAACATATTGAAAACGTGAAAGCCATGAAGCTGGCTGCGGGGAAAGACCTATCGAATTGAACTTCAAGTCCGGAACTTCCAAGCCGACAGCAATGGAGTTGAAAATTGCAGAGCTACGCCTTGCAGCACATGTAGCCGTGCACAGTTCGACGTCTACCATCGATTGCTTGGCTCCGCTGTTAGCAAGCACGTTTCCTGAGTCAAACGTTGCGTCCGGAGTAACTCTGGGACGCACTAAGTGTACGGCTCTAGTTGTCAACGTCCTTGGCCCTACATTTCGTGAAATGCTGCTCCAAGACATCAGCGAACAACCTTACCACCTAATCGTCGACGACAGCACGGATGTTGCATGCAAGAAACACTTGGGTGCAGTTCGGTATTTTTCTAAGAGACCCGATAATTTTCTAACGCAGTGTCTAGGACTGGTCCCTATAACCGACGTTTCTGCAATGGGCATGTTTAAGGAACTCAAATCTTTTTTAGAATCATGCAACTTGGACATGAGAAAATGTGTACGCATTGGTATGGATGGCGCGAGTGTGGTGTTTGGACGGCACCACTTTTTTATGCTTTGCTAAACAAAGAACTTCCTAAACTGATCCTGGCGAGTTGCACTTGTCATTCGATTCACCTAGCCTGCAGCGAAGCAGCCTCTGCACTTCCGGCTAACATAGAATTCCGTGTGCGAGAGTGCTATGATTGGTTCTCATGCTCACCAGAACGGCGAGGGCAGTACCCTATCATCTACTCCACTATCAATGATAGTGACCCACTCAGGTTGGTCAGCATAGCGAATACAAGGTGGCTAAGTGTAAGTACAGCTGTGAATCGCATTACTGACCAATGGGCAGAGCTGCGTCTGCATTTCGAGCAAGTTCAGTGCACAGAGTTGCTACACAGCGCGACAGCTGCAAGAGATGTTACAAGATGACAAGAATCGCTTGTATATGCTTTTTATTCGGCTCATCGTGTCTGATTTTTACAATGTAAATAGGCTGTTTCAATCCGAGAACCCGGATCCAGTTAAGTTTTATGAAGATTTGGTTGCGCATGTATAAGGTCGATGTTGTTGAGGGTGGTACTGAAGGAACATGCTGATCCAGCCTCGGGAGAATCATCTGCTTCACGTGCGTGCATGTAACTTTGGAACTGTTCTCTTGGATACCTTGCATAAAAGATAAAAATCAGATGTTGGACCGCTATCGCGTGTACCTTGCGGAATGTGTGAAAGCATTGATCAAAGCTGCCTGGCAATCTGGAGTTGCAGAATTTTAAGTTGCTAAAACCCAGCTGCATTCGTGACACATCATTTCGTAATTTTCAAAAAATCATTTTGCAGCATGTCAACCATAGAAAGTGAGCATGTGACCTTGCAGGCAATGTATCCTTCTCTTGAAGTGAGCGAAAATGTGAACGAAGTCTGACGAGCTGTCACAAAAAGCACTAACAGTGCAGGCGAATCGATCTTTCCTCACTTGTCAGCGGTTGTGGTTGCACTACTGTGCTTGCCCGTGTCGAATGCCGCAGTAGAGAGGGTATTCAGCCAGGTCACCGTTACAAAAACAAACCACCGTAACAAATTGGCTACAGGCACTTTGGAAGCAATATTGCATGTGTGATGTGGTTTGAAAGAGCACATTGGATTTCAAACCAAGGCTGTGCTTCTTGGATAAATTTAATAGTGATCTTATGTGAAGTAACAGACGCCGGTTTATTGAGTTAGTCGTTTAAGTAGTCAACTCTATCGTGACGTCATGTCACTCAGGCCTTCACGCATGCGCTCGTTGGATTTGCTGGCACTACAATTCCTTCCCCTTAAGGAGAGCTCTAGAAACGGCATGGCGCCTGGCGACGCCAGTTTGATCTGCGAACTGGAATTGCCAGAGGTCCAGCATTGGCAGTACCCGTGTAACGCTCTTCCGGGACTCCGGTGTTGGCAGCTCCTGTTTCGTGCTCTTCGACTGCCGAGGGAATGGGGCTGGTGTCCGAAAAGCCCGCCCGAGGGTCTGCATTTTCGTTTGTCGGGGTCAACACTTCTTTTCCTTCGGCGCCTTCCTCGTCCAACGATGTTGGCAGCTGACCCTCCGAGCGGTGCCTTAGCTGATCTTCATGACGCTCACATAGTTCCCCGTCCTCCGTCTTGACCGTGCTCAGGCGGGCGCCCCTGGTATTCAGTATCACTGCGGGTCTCACTGCAGGTGCACTTACCCGCAGGCGAATGCCTGCGGGTAAGTGCACCTGCGGCAGAAAAAGGTTGTGACACCACATTATCCAACAGTGAACGTGGTTCAAAACCAAGAAGCATGAAGCCTGGTTGCTTTCCGTTTCGGTGTGGGGTGCGCCGATAACGCAGTAGCCATCGGGCCAGGCGCCTTTCGAGGGTACCATGCATGTTTTTGCGCAGCCCTTCCTTAACAGTGCGCACTGGCCTCTCAGAGAGCCCGTTGGATTACGGATGATATGGAGGGGATCGTAGGCGTAGGATGCCATTATCTTCCATGAATTGGCGGAACTGTCAGTTTGTAAACTGGGACCTGTTGTCGGACACAGCTGTTCGTGGCAACGCAAATCTGCTGAAAATACCCCACAAGGTTTCGACAGTGTTATTTGCGACAGCGTTATTGCGCTGGTTATTTTCAGTGGAACAACCTCGATCCATTTGGTATGTGAATCCACTACGATCATCAACATCCGCCCTTCGACTGGTCCTGCAAAATCAACGTGTATTCTCGACCATCGCTCAAATGTGTCCGGCCACGGAACCGGCTCTTGCGCGCGTGGCATGCTGCAGTTTTACTGGCACACTGCACATGCGTGCACAATATTCTGGATATCCTTGTCAAGTCCGGGATATCAGAAATGTGCCCGAGCCAGATTTTTCATCGCAGTCACGCCTTCATGGGTATCGTGCAGCAGCTGCAGCATTGATTTCCGAGCGGCGGCGGGTATCACGCCCCGATGGCCCAAATAAATGATACCGTGGCTGCACGTCAGCTCGTCTTTCTTCTGGAACAAAGGCCGCAATGCTTCTTGTGCTGCCGACAATTTTCTTGGCCAGCCTTCCTGAACATAACTCATGACGGACCATGCCATCATGTGTGGTCATTTCGGCCAGATTGTGCGCCGACAAAAGTCCGGTGTCCAGATGGTCTGCTAGCACCACCTATATACTCTCGTTCGTCTTTCAACATTGACTTCACTGTCCTGTCATCATGTGGCCACTTGCGCGGGAAGACGGCTCTAATCGTCGGCCACAATTTGTACTGAATCGAGTACTTGTAACCCCCGAGTAAAAGAGCCCAACGCCATATCCTTGCAGCTGCCAAGGGTAGTATTGGTTTATCGGGGCTAAAAAATTGGATGTGGTTTAGCTCTGGTTAAACCTAGTCGAGTATAAAGCGATAGCTACAGACCCCCGGCTGCGCTTAGGCTTCGCTTGTAGTTAGACATGTTATTAAACTTAGTGGTTTCCCACTAGACTAGGAAAGGAGAGACGTTGTGGTCAACGAACGGGTAAAACTATTTTTCACACCAATGAATACGCTTCTATGATCCGTAAAGCAATGGGCTTTTGTGGTGACATCGTCAATGACGTAGTTAGACTCATCAAAGTTCCGCTGAAGAACCAGGTCCAAACGACATGCACAGATGCTTACAAAACAAACGCTCAAGCGCAGCCCTGAAGCATTTATGTAAAGCGCACAGGGGCAGACTTTCTCATTTTATAAAGTCACAATTAGCTTGCATGCGCGGTTCTAATCATGACTGCAACCGAAAAATAACAGTTCAGTTATTTTTACGTTTATCAAAATTTCTGAGGATCGGGTCATGTCGCGGTAACCAGAACAATACTCCACTATAACCGAAATAAATCGGTGCCAGGGGAACTCTGAACCGGTAACCAGAACAATGATAACCCGATCTTCAAAAAGGTGAGTCAAGATAAATCAATTGTCTAGTGTCGCGCACTAACCGCAACTGAAAACAAGTCGTTCTGCCGGGTTGAGTCCCTGGTTAAAATTACTACTGCGTTTTTCAATGATAAATCTACGCGCAGAGCGAAACATTAAGAAGCAGTTGGTACATCCTTACATTTACACGGCTTGTTCAGGTCTCTTGATGTCCGCACAGCATACCTCTCGTTGACGGCAGCCAAGGACCTCTCAAAAAGCTTAAGCTCATCGTCTGACTTCAGGTAGCCATGGGAGTAGCCGTCATGATGATGTAACCTTTGGAGGTACTTTTCGATCACCTTCTGTCGGTCAGAAGGCTCGCTCATCGTTTCATTCCGCGCTTTCACAAGCGAAACAAAACAACGCACGCCGCGAATATGATACGCGCGCCAAGTTCTCGCTCACGTGGAATGAGAGGTACTAATCGATCATCTTCTGTCGGTCAGGATACTCGCTCATCGTTGCATTCCGCGCTTTCACAAGCGAAACAAAACAACGCACGCCGCGAATACGATACGCGCGTCAACTTCTCGCTCGCGTGGAATGAGCTGATCTAAAGCCCCTTGGGGCTTTAAGCTGATCCGAACTGAGGCGCCGCACACCGACCGCGCCGCCAATTCAGAGAAGGGAAAAAAGAAAATGGCGATACGTCATCGAGGCGAGGCCCCGCCCCTGCACGGATTTGTTGTGAAATCAGTCGCACCCACCGCCGATGAACCGCCATGTTTTGAACGTATGGGCTTTTATGGAAGATTCGCTACCAGGTATATTTACCTTGCCTACTGCGTGGACGCCCTCTGTGATTGGTCCATTACCCATCTGTTGTACATTGCGTGCCGCCATCTCAGCAGCTATCGCCGCATCATCTGCTTCCTGCAGCGTGAGCGTGTGCCTTGCTAGCAGGTCCGGTATCTTGTAGCGATGCCTTGTGCTTTATTATATACTAGTCTTATCATCCACCGCTCACGGCCGGCTGATCCCGTTGATAACATGAGCGGACCATCGCTCTGACCACTGACCAAGCGTGAAAAGCGTTAAAAGGCATTAGCATCGGAAAAGCATCGCTACAAAATAGCGGCCCAGATTACGACGCACTATCCGCCGTAGTTGCTCAGTGGCTATGGTGTTGGGCTGCTGAGCACGAGGTCGCGGGATCGAATCCCGGCCACGGCGGCCGCATTTCGATGGCGGCGAAATGCAAAAACGCCCGTGTGCTTAGATTTAGGTGCACGTTAAAGAACCACAGGTGGTCCAAACTTCCGGAGTCCTCCACTACGGCGTGCCTCATAATCAGATCGTGGTTTTGGCACGTAAAACCCCATAATTAAATTATTAGATTACGACGCACTCCAGCATCCCGGAGACCGAAGACGCAGCATTCTATCTAGCGCCTGGCAGAAATAGCACATATTAGCCATCTTCCGGTAGTTGAAATCGGTAGTTGACTCGTCAGCTTGTTGATTGCTTGTGAAAAAACGATAAGACTCCGCTATCTCGTAGCCTTTCGGTGCAAAGTGCTCAGCCAGTTTTTTTTTTTTTTTTTTAACTGCTGCTTCGTACGTCAGATCCTGAACCTTGTCAGGTGCACAACGCCCTGCCAAGAGATCTATCGTCTTGGTACTAAAGGCGGCAACACGTAAGGCCCGGCGCTTCTTCGGATCGACATTCTCATGGGCTTCGAAGAAAGCTTCTAATCGCACCTGATAGGGTTCCCACTCGTCGTCCCCTTCGTCAAAAATAAGAGGCCTGGCATGCGTCGCCATGCTTTATCCTGCCCGTGGGGGTTAATCACCTCGTCGCCACTGAAGTAGCCGACGCCGAAACGGGAATGAAGACAGGTTTATTGAGTTAGTCGTTTAAGTAGTCAACTACTCGGCACTAAGTAGTGCTTAACAGCTTTACTTGTTTGCTGAACCATTCGCGATTATATTTTGTAAGTTGCGAAATGCAAAAAAAAAAAAAAAGAAATACGACAGACCAACCTGATGCCACTGGCTCCTGTATTGGGTATCATATCTGTAGCTCGTAATAGTCAAACATTAGCTGTATCCTAGTGTGTAGTAAGCAAACTGTTATCAAACACGCTTAAATATCAATCAGCACGATAACGCAAAAATAATGAAGACATTGTCAAGAATCAGAAAAAGTTACAGCACTCGGTATCATGCTCTTCTAGGTGTATTGGCGCTGCCGTCGCTTTCGACGCCTCAAATAACCCAAAGCATGGCTTAGATGACTGGAGTTCGTTGCTCCGAGGAAGCCGTTGTTCTGGGGAAATAGTTGAAGATACTTTCTGAAGTCTTTTGGCGCAATGACATCAAAAACTAAAGAGCACCAAAAGTGCGTATTGGTCTAGAGCAAATATTAGAGAGAAGGTTGTAATAACAGGGGAAGGGGTTGTCATTTTACGAGGGGGGGGGGGGGGGGGGGGGGCTTAGGACTCGGTGGGGATGTTTGTCGCGAGAAGAAATGGCCTGCTTAGACAGAAATATTACTTAAAATGCTACAAGATTTGTGAAAAAATGTTCCAAAAGCCAGGGGACCTGATACTTCATGTTTTTATCACTGGCTTAACTCAACAATAAACTATAACAAAAACATAGGCGTTTCGCCACCTATGCGGGTGGCATCGTCAGTACAGAAATGGCAACAAATGGGAAAATACATCCTATTTATCTATGATACTGCCGTGAACATCTGGGACGGGGCCACGGTTAGAATTGCATGCAGATCGATTGCGACGGATAAACCATGATTCCACAAATTTTCTTGGGCCCCATCGGTGTTCCCGTGCTAACGTGGCTACATTATCGAAATCAAAAATGTGTCCTTTTTGTTAAGCAATGATCCACCAGTTCCGTCTTTGCACATGTGGAATGCGTGGCTTTCGTAGCGTTCCCTAAGTGTTCTTCGAGTCGAGTGCGACGTCGCCGCCCCGTCTCGTCAATGTAGCTGACACCACAGTCCGAGCAGTTAGCAGTTAGACGACACCACGTTGTTCGTCCGGAGGCGTGCGGTCTTTTGGCTTCGGTAACATTTTTGCCGGGAGCGAACGCGCGCCCCCTGTCTTTTCGGGGGCGTGGGTTCGTATCCCACCGCTGCCACCAGCTGTTACGTATTCGGCGGCTCGACGCCGAGAGCGGCAGGACGACCGGCCCAAGGAACAGACGACCCACGCAGTGCCAGGAAGACAGTCACCTTTATTCTTTCAGCGACGCGCTTTTTGTGCGCTACGTAGCCAATCGGGGTGTGGCAAAAATAAAAAGAAAAGATATCGCGGCAAGCTGGGCAATCATATCTGCAGGCCCCAACGTAGAGTGCGACCAGCACCGCGAATGATACACAATGTGTACGAAGCCAAAGGACCGCACGTCTCCGGACGAAGAAAATGGTGTCGTCTACAAGGTTAACTGCTCGGACTGTGGTGTCAGCTACATTGACGCAACGGGGCGGCGACGTCGCACTCGATTCGACGAACAGAGTAGCATCATTACCAAAAATGTTATCTCGCGTGGCCTGATTAAACATCACGTCGCACGCATTTTTGCATAGTGCTTCTCAGAGACCTCTATTTCAAACGCATAGATACAAACAGAAAAACCTACCTCAAACAACCGCCGCACATCTGCCGTCACGGTGCGCACCATGCTAAAGGTAAAAGAAATCCCAGCGCATACCATTACCCTGAAGAATCGCGCACCATTTGGTTATGAAATCAGCTTCCCAGTGAAGTCATGCAAGTCGCAAACTATGATGAATATCTCAAAGTATTACTCGATCGATTACGCATACATTTCATATTGTGTACTTTTTATAATATTTTATCTGCAACTGTGTTCGAGCCATTCGTTAGATTTGTTCTTTATCAGTGCACTATTTTACTCTTTTTATTTTGTATTGGTTACTACTGCGCGTGCGTTGAACTGTTGTTTGTTATGATGGAGTGCGTCGCCGCCGACCGGAGCCGTCCCCACTTTGTGCCCACCAGCCAATACATGAGGTTTGCCGACTGGTCTTTCGTTCACGTCGTTCTCCTGAACGCAGCGAGGCCGTGGGCTACGGCCAACTGACCAACGGTGTAGGGTGTGCGGCTGTCAACCCGAGACACTGCCGCACGTCCTGTGTCACTGCATGACTCACATTCAAGGATACGCAAGCTGCCCCAACGAGATCGTTAACCGAGTGAAAGCCGCTGCCTCCACCAAGTTCACTGTCACCCGCGAGGACCAGCCAGTGGGTACAACTAATCTCCGTCTCGATCTTGTACTTCGCAGGGGCGAGGAGGCGATCATCGTGGACCTGACCTGCCCATTCTACAACCGGCCCGCAGCCCTGAACGCGGTCCGCCAGGCGAGAAGCACGAGCCTGTCCGGGAGTACATGCTGCGCATATTCCAGGAGGTGTCCGTGGAGGCGATCGTCGTCGGAGTGCTCGAATCCTGGGACCCAAGGAACGACCGCGTCATGCGCCGCTTCTGCGGCAGGATGTACCTGCGGCTCTTCAGGAAGCTCGCAGTCAGCGAGACCATCGCAGTCTCTCGCGAAGTCTTCGCATAGCATATCGCCGCCAAGTGAATAAACTTCACTAGGCAGTCACACACTACACTGACACACACTTCCACGCCAGCCCCAAAACTTCCAACAATATTCAACAAACACTAAACGAACACGCACCATCATGCCTGCTCAAAAACTAACACGAAAACCCTGGTGTCTTGTCATTCATTAACAATTCTGTTTGGAAAAATGTAACAAACATTTTTTCTAAAAACCTCTGTTCTTAAACTTGTGCCTAGGACCTCTTTGGGTCCCAGGTGTGACAAGGGTAGTTCAAGAGCGCGTTACAGGTCCTGGTGCGTACCACCCGGAATCCACAGCGACGCTTTCCATTTGCGCTTGGACCCTTTCTGTACTATCACCAGAATCGGCTTGCATTTTTGTTGACGCAGAACAGAAATGCATGGAACCCGAGCCAAAAACAGCTTCGTTGTAATATAATCTTGGACTTAGGGACACGTTAAAGAACACCACGGTGTCAAAATTAATCCGGAGTAAGCCACTACGGCGCGCCTCAAAATGCGATTGTGATTTTGGTACGTATACAGCCCCGTAATTTAATTAAAGTTTAACACTTCCGCCACGATTCGATGTGTCATGTGAGGCAATGACAACGCATAACCCGCTCAGTGGTTATGGAGTATGGCGCACAACAACGTCTCAAGTAAACGCATATCCCTGCGAGTTCTGCGTCCTACGCCGACAAACAGCAGTGGTACACGCAAGGTAACGTTTAATATCAACTCACTACTCTCGTGTTCGACTAAAAGTTGAAGAAATAAGGCATTCGCCGTCGACATGGGCGCTAATTATCGCCAATCAAAGCAAACAGCACAGAAAGCTTTGCCTACATCGATTCCCACAGTGTGTGGGATCCGCATATTTTAATTCCATAGTTCACTGGACACTTAGCCCACATAAATTATCCTGGTGGCGGTACAAAGGACCGAACACCGTGCCTCTAATAATCGTATATTCCACCGGTTTGCTTAACCGCTACAAGCTTACGGTAGCTAGGCACCTTGTATGCAAAGATAAAAGCAGCCGTGAGTGCGTTTCTCCCGCAACAAATCAGGTATGAGTAAGTGAATATTTTGTTTGCGTAATGAGGTTACACGCAACTCGTGTCGTAAATATCGCTTAGTTTCGCAAATTTACACACGTGTCTTGCTCGTGGAGTAATGAACATTCGGGTAAATGGTTGTGTGTGAGGCTTGTTGCTGGGACGGTTTGTTCTGATTCATATTGAACGATTAGAGCACGAAAAGACAAGGACGAGACAGTGGCACACACGCGAAGGCGTGAGAACTGTAAACAGTGGCCCTTTGAGGCGTTTCGGCGCTGCCTCTATGATTCTCAAAGAGCTCAGCACAGTGTTGTCATAAAGCAAATCACTAGTGAATGGACGGAGAACGCTGGAGATCAATGATTAACCGGAAACATCACAGAGATTCTTCAAGGTTTACATTTTCTATTTGCTGTTCTGACTATGCCCAACGAGCTTCATGAGAAAGGTCGCAGATTTTTACTATTTTATGACTGTGAATTAGTGGGCATTAGATATGATATTGGAATACATGCGAAGGAACGAAAGATTCTATATGAAGCGTTGGTGACACCACGTATCTTCATGTTCAAATAACCTATTACCCGGCTAACCAGTTACATAAACCGGTTATCGTGCATATTCGCTTTTAAAAGTCCGAATAAGCGGATAATCGATTTCAAGGCCGGATTCACTTCCCTCCGGTTAAGCCGGATAGCCGGTTTGCCGCATATCTTCAAGCATTACTCAGATACGCAGTTCCAGATTTCCCGCGAAAAAGAAAAGGAAATTTTATCGTGCAGGAGCAGCTATGAGAAGAAATTTTTGCGCTTGATAGAACGCTTTTAAGGGTAAATGCGCTCGTCGTTTACATAAATGCGCAGAAACAGGCAACGGCCAAACGGGGTGAGCGCGAAGTTTTGCAGGGTCGGAAAGGGCACCGTCCTTGCTGACAACATGGCCTAAGATGGTAAGTCGGCGGGCGGTAAAGTGGCACTTTTTCAAATTAAGCTGCAATCCAGCGTCTGAAAGGCAAGTCAGGAGGCTTACGAGGCGGTTCAAATGGTAGGGAAAGTCCTTCGAAAAGACTACGAAGTAGTCCAGGCAACAAAGACACGTGTGCCATTTGAGGCCTCTAAGAATGTTGTCCATGAGACGTTCGAATGTGGCAGGCGCATTACAAAGGCCGGACGGCATCACGTTAAACTCATATAAACCATCTGGGGTTACAAACGCAGTCTTGGGACGGTCAGTTTCATTTATAGGGACCTGCCTGTACCCAGATCGAAGTTCCAAAGAGGAGAAGAACTCTGCTCCTTGCAAACAGTAGAGAGCGTCGTCGATTCTGGGCAGCGGATAAACATCGTTTCATGTGATCTTGTTAAGGCGCCAATAATCAACGCAACATCTAATGCTACCGTCCTTTTTCTTCACCAGCACAACTGGGGAGGCCCAAGGGCTGTGTGAGGGCTGTATTACGCCACGATTAAGCATGTCGTTCACTTGTTCGTCAATGACACGGCGTTCAGCGTGAGAAACTCGGTATGGATGCTGGCGCAGGTGTGCATGGGTGTCAGTGTCAATGTGGTGAACGATGGCGGATGTGCGGCCCAAGGAAGACTGCTTATGATTGAACGACATCCGAAAGCGGGCGAGCAGCTCCAAGAGTTGGGTACGCTGGGCAGGCGGGAGATTGGAATCAATTGACGGAAGGAATGCCTCTGAGGAGGAGGAATCGGCGGTGGTAGCATGAATAATGCTGTCGACGAGAAGACCTATCGTGTCGTCAGGCAGTTGAGTAGAGTATGCGGGATCAATATCCTCAAGAAGACCTATACATTCACCACGGAATAACGTGGCCGTGGAAGAGAATCAATTCGTGACATAAATGGCGCTGCAAGAGTTTCCGACTGTGAGAACAGCAAAAGAGAGGAGGAAGTTTTTTCGAGAGGTGAAGGCTTCGGAGGGCGCAAACAGGGTGGTGGAAGAAGCATAGCCGCAAGAAAGTTGCACAAAAACAGAAGACAAAGGAGGGATGTCAGTGTCCACGGCGACGACCACTTGAGAAGAAGGTGGCTTGTCAGAAGCGGCGTCACACATCAGCGACAACGCAAGTTCGGCACGCACACAGTCAACAATGGCATGGTTAGTAGCGATAAAGTCCCAACCCAAAATAACGCCGTGAGAACATGGTGAAAAAACGACAAATTTGACAACGTAGAAAATGTCCTGGATGGCAAGGCGAGCTGTGCATGCCATTGAAAGTTGAATGTGGTGCGCGGTTGCAGTACGCAGGGAGACGTCGGAAAGAGGTATGGTTATCTTTTTTAACTTGCGGCACAGTTCTCCACTAAGAACAGACACGGCGGCTCCAGTATCTACGAGTGCTTGCACAGAAACACCTTCCATATTCACGGTTATTTCGTTCGCAGGTACAAATCGAGGCCGTGAAGTTGTCGACACGAGCGCAGTTTTTGCCTCTGGAACTGCGATGGTTAGTTTTCCGTTTGGACTGGTGGGGGCGACGAACCATTGGGGGAAATGAACGGCGACGTGCTGAGGGCGACCGGCGTGTGTCGTAGCCACGTCGATTCGGTGAGTAGGTGTCCATCGTTGAGTGGGAGGAGATCGGGTGCGGTGGGTCAGAACGAAAGTAGCCTTGATTGTCTTCGCCAGCACTAAGACAGAAGTCCCGAAGACGGCAGAAACGTGCGACATGGCCAGGTAGACAACAGAAGTTGGACAGCCGAAGACTTCCGCGAAGCTCGTTTTAAAGGATGACCAATTGGCAATATCAGCTTCGTGGTTGTGGAACCACAGCTGTGCTATGCCCGCCAGGTAGAAGTTGACGTTGCTGAGCTTGTCGCCGTCATCCCACTTATTGTGGGCGCTTACCCGCTCATACGAAGTGAGCCAGTCATCGACGTCGTGCTCGTCGGTGCCGTTGAAAATTACAGGGTCTCGCTGTCGTGGTACGCCGGAGCAGGCGACCACCGGTGGTGCGGGGAGCACCTTGCTGTGGCACGTCGTCAGGCATTGCCGAGGCTGGGGCTGGAGTCCGAGTACGGAGTTCCAAGATTAAAATGGAACCAGCACTCTCCACCAATTGATAGTACGCTTTTAACGATAAATGCACTCGACGTTTATATGAATGCGCAGAGAGAGAGAGAGAGAAAATGATTTAATGAAAGGCAGGGAGGTTAACAAAGACTGAGCCCGGTTGGCTACCTTACACTGGGGGAAGGGAAAAGGGGAGAGAGAGATTATGAGAAGAATAGAAAGTCCGCTGCTGATACCGCCGACGTAGCAACAGATCTCTGTTCTTTCACTGATGATCAATCAGTCCGGATCATAGACGGTCACTCAGTCCTGTAGTTTTCAAAAATCGCAGCAGCGCTTTTGTGGCCTTTTGCAGCTGTGATATACGAGGCCATGGTCCCAAGATCTTGCTCAAGGTGAACGGTCTTCTATCTAGCCTATTGAGAACGTTGTAGAGCTCATGTCTTTCGTTTTGAAAAGATGGGCAGTAGCAT
The DNA here is from genome assembly GCF_013339745.2 of Dermacentor silvarum. Taxonomy (NCBI): domain Eukaryota; kingdom Metazoa; phylum Arthropoda; class Arachnida; order Ixodida; family Ixodidae; genus Dermacentor; species Dermacentor silvarum. The sequence goes on along the minus strand of NC_051163.1, from coordinate 98,277,714 downwards.
AGTAGGTGTTCTATAGTCTCATCGACACCGCAGGCATTACACTCGGCGCTATCAGCCATTCCAATCAAACACGTGTAAGCATTGGTGAATGCGACACCCAAGCGTAAGCGGCACAGCATTGTTTCCTCATCCAAATCCAGGCAACAGCCGCAGCTGCACCACCACCACCAACAACAACAAACGTCTTCTTCTTCGTCTTCTGCTGGCGCCCGTATTTGTCACTACACGCTACTGAAAAATTATATGAAATTACCTCGTCAGTGGCTACAAACTTCCCATTGTTAGTAGCCGCGTAATTTTCATAATAAAAGATAATATTAACTGTAATTAAATTATTTGTGTGAAAATTAGAACGCATAAACTGTTTCCCGACGACCGCTGTTCTTGAAAATCTTTTTAATAGCATTTTATCATCAGTGCTCTGTTTTAGATTGTTTTAATTTTTGGCAGTCTTTGCAAGAACACTGTATTACGCTAGCTACTCTTCTGTATTGGCAGTAGCGACATGCCTGGCAGACCTATCACATGAGTCACAGATGCATTCAACGCTTCTGCTTTTATGTCGCTGGATATACGCCACTTAGCGCACGCGAAACCAAACACGGTTTGTGGGGAGCGCAAACAAACATGCCCGAGCTTTACGCGAGAACTGCGTCATCGATGCGATTTTATCTCCTTGCGAGATATTGAGACAGCCACCACATTAGAAGCGCGGTGTTATCGTCGTCTCCTTGGTTACGACCTTAATCTAGACCCACTTCTGTATCCTTGCCCCCATATATCGGACAGCGATAGCTGGGACTGACTTTCTTGGTGGTCGCTCAGGTGCGCTACACAGTTCCAGCAGCGAAACACGCAGCAGTTGGCGCAATGGCGGCCCATCGATACACTTGCGTTGGCTTCTCACCTAAGGCAGACAGGAAATGCATCGACTTCGTCACCCCGATGCCCAGCCAGCGCTTATGCAGCGTCTGCAGCGTCATTCCCGACGTTGCTTTCAGCCTTGGCTGCCGCCACGTCTTCTGTACTGCCTGCATGAACGACTTGATGCAGCAACTCGCCCGTAGCAGTCTGCCCGTTCGACGACAAGGAGTTTCGAAACGTAAGCGTCAGCTGGGACTCCGCGTCCGAAGGGTACGTGAGCTCGTGCAAGTCCTACTGCCTCAACAGGGCATTCGGATGCACCTACGTCGGCCGCATGTCCGAGATGATCGAGCACTACTACCGCGAGTGCGACTACCACGTAGTCTACTGCGGCTGCTGCGCGAAGCCCGTTCGCCAGGGTTAATGTGTTGGTTCACCTCCGCGAAGGATGCGGTGTCGGCATCCTGACCTTGGAAAACACATTCGGCTCGGCCACTGCCTTTGGCACCGACGCAGACGAGTGCCTGTCGGCGGCCCGTAAAAACATTACCGACTTCATCAACCGCAATATGAGGAAAGTGAGTCCTGGCGAGAAACTGGACACACGGGAGCAGTGACGTCACCGACATGCTTCGAGTCGGAGGCGAGGCAGCCTCGTCGAGACATGGTGGGACAACGTCAGACTCGACGCAGATGAAGCAGATGAAAACGAACTTGGGACCAATGGTGTTCTCAACGCGTAGTGACGACGCCCTGACACCCTTCGTTTACAGTACTTTGGGGTCTGCTGTTAACAATGACATCGCCACTGCGGACTCGAACACTGCGCTGCTACTCCTGACGAAGACAGACTGGACGCAAACTGATCCGACAGACGAATGGCCATTCTTCGAGCAGACGGCCTCTTCTCAGAAAAGTGAAGATTCCCTGACACCTCTCTTGATCGATGTTGCTTCCTGCGGCAGCTGGGCACATGACTCAGCATATCACTCCTCAGCTTCCGGGTGCGAAACAACCGACGCCAACCCTGAGTTGGATAGCTCGAAGTCAAAGTCGATTCTTGCCGTAAGCGAGGCACCACCCGAGCCAATCAAGCAGCCCCTACTGATCTACGAGTGGGACGTCAAGCCATTCCGTAAGTACCGCAATCCGCCGTGGCCGGAGTTCAAGAGCGAGGTGCTGACAGTGGGCGAGCGTGGTTACAGGCTGAGGCTTGAGGGCAAGTTCAAGTTCCTCAACTTCCCGGCTCGCTTCCTGGCGCTCTACGTGAGGCTTCAGAAGGGCCCCGACGACGAATCGCTCGAGTGGCCTTTCAGGCGCAAGTGTTCGTTTCTGTTGATGCACACCAGGTACGCGCAGCGGGATATCTTGTTCACACTCGAAGACCACGTGAACGTCGAAAGATTACCGCGCGCGACCAGGGTTCGCCTCGAACGTCCCAAGACGGCGGAGAACTTCGCGATCGGTATAGAACAGTGTGTGGCGGCGCAACAGATGGTGGAAGGCGGGTTCGTCTACAAGAACGCATTTAGAATCCGCTTCATCGTCGAGTAGCTGAAGGTACGATTTCAAAACATTGCTTAAAGGAGCACATATAATGCGAAATTGAAAACACTCTAAAAACTGTGAAGTTGGTGGAACTGCGAATACGTCTCCCGTGTTTCCTTCTGCTCATGAGGACTCGCAGACAGTTTCTCCAGTCTGCTGCGCTCGGCTCGCGGAACGGATCCGTCTAGCGGACATATTGGACTATCCTCAAGAGCTCATGTAACCGCATGCACCGAACTTTCAGGCCCCGAGCAGCCCCGAGTTGAGCTCGGTTTCTGCAGTACAGCGGTGTATTGTTAGGACGCAACATGATCGCGAGCATACCGTACGTACCAAGCTGAGTTGTTGACGTGTATAGGATTTACAGCATACGTCACATTTTTAAAGGTGCACATACAAGAAGAATAATGCGCAAATAGTGCGTGAAATATGCGGTATCAGATATGAGTAATTTATAACGCAGTATATTCACAAGTCACCATTTTTCTGTACGAAATGTATTTCAATAGAGTGTCATAGCTTAAAGTGCTGCGCATGTTACAACTAAAATTGGTGTACGCTGACGTAAGGTTCTGCAAAATATCATGGTATTTGTGCGCATTTGTTCTTCCACTGTACCACTTACTATGTTTGGTCACGAGCAAAGTTGGTGCACTGTGTCTGTTGATAGCAGAAAGGTGTCGCTCGACACGTTCTATGCTCAACAAGGCTACATCTGCGACACCTTCCAAGTAATACTTACGTCATATTTTGCGACATCGAAGGATTAGCCTTAAAGTTGCATTGAACTACATGGCATTATACTTACATCTTTTTTTTTTCATATCTATGTGACACTCTATTTTTCTGTCGCGAATGTGAGCAGCGAGAGAAGTCTGTAGAGCCTTTGTAACATAGAGTTTCATATTACTATAACTTTTTTTTATTTAGAAACTCCATGCTTTGTAACGTTGCCTGTTATGTGTGAAACGCATCGAGAAAGAAAAGAAGCGGGTGGTAGCATTGCGCTACACTATTGAAGCCAAGAGAGTCGGTCCAAACGTAATCATGTACTGGTATGTTTTAGTGCTTTCCACTGCCACGCTAGTTGCACTCGGCGCCCTACGTCAGTAGAGCGCTGAGTGACAACGCGAAAAGACAACGCGTGCAAGATCAACTTGCGGCCGCCTCACTCCAACGCCGCACAGAAGACAAAAATGTATACGTTACAATATGAAAGACTCGTTGGCCGATTATACGAGAGAAAATGTTCACAAAGTGGCTTGGAAGGCACCCGAACAAATGCTCATTGATTAAAACCTACCACGAACCAAACACACTGGGCCGAGTCTGCCGGCCAGGGTCAGGTGTTGGGCAGAGTTGGTGAGGGAGAAAAAGCAAACAGGATTTCTTCACGGCGAGTCGCCTTGCGAAGGCTGGCTGTGTGACGTATGTCCCCTCCGAGTTTATTTCCTTACAATCAGTGGTAAAACGGAGTATACGTCGCGTGACACTCAAGCATTGTCGTAAATGACGAGATTGATGTCTGGGGAAGCTTTCTAGATACGGCGCGAAGAGCAAATAGAGATAAACGAGCCACAAAGACCGGAGTGACAGCTCCGCGGCCAAATGACGAAACATTGATAGGAGAGCACTTCAAGCGTGTATACAAAGCGACCAAGACGCGGAAACATATGGTTTCGTTTCTGTGGAGACAGCTCTTGGTCGCGAACTTGGTCGCGAACCAGGAATTTGGTCAGCCAATTACGCGCGTGAATTTCGCAAACAATCGGCTAGATTTAATTAAGCTTTACGGTATTTTTAGAAATCGCTTGTGGCAGGTAGCATAATTCTTATCATTGAGCCGGGGTATTCGATGAGGCGGACATCAGTAGCACGAGAAATCTAAACACGTATTCAACTAATGAACAAACATTCACTAATTAACTTCTTAGTTAATTACTTTACGACACATATATCAATTTAGGAATTGTAGCCGGTGAGCTTGCAAGACGCATCCACTTGAAATGAATTTCCAGGATGACACCAGTTTCGAGATATGATCTCCCAAAATGTGGGACGAAATAGATAGACGTTGCAGTACTTTTGTGCGTCAATGTATAAAACAGCATTTTGGCAAAAAGTAAGTGGAATAACAGTGCATTGTTACGGCAAGTTTGATGGCGCATATTCCCAAATGGCATCATTCTGGAAATTCATTCCAAGTGGATACGCCTGACAAGCTCACCAGCTACAATTCGTAAATTGCAATGTGTGACGTAAAGTAATTAACTAAAGTTTATTAGTGAATTTTTGTTAATTAGTTGAATACGTGTTTCCCTTTCTCGCGCTACTAACGTCCGCCTCATCCAATAACCCACCTCAATGATAAGTATTATGCTACCTGCCACAGGCGATTTTTAAAAATTCCGTAAAGCTTAATTTTGAACACCTGGTATGTAGCAGGTACTAGAGAAGACATAGTTAAACTTTTCACGTTGCTTTGAATGCGTGCAACGGTCATAATAGTTGTCAATTGACGCACTTAAATCAATTTAGGATGAATGCGAACATGGTCATGATTCCGTGAGAATATACATAGCCTTATGTATTATGGAATTAGATGCATGCGCATAGGTTGTGCATCTCCAGCGACATCCTTTCTTTTGGGCAGCTGCACCAATAGTTTTCTAGTGCCTGTAATCAAATCACATATCGTTAAAGACTTACCGTGCATAACCCGAAAAACGTAGTCCCTATTTCCTGCAACTTTCAACTGGCTGTCACCTTTCGTTGTGACGATACCATGAGAATGTGCGTTTAATCACTCAAGTTCACTTCAAAGTCGGTAATTAGCCCTCAAACTTTAGACTTAGGCTTCATTGCTGTCAAATAGGAACTTATCGCGTCCTTTATTTCCGTCATATATGAGATCGATGAGTCGTTTGCTTTTCCCGAGGTACTGGGAAGCATTGCATATAACGGCTGTCTAACACTTCGTGGTACCTATGCATAGGTAGTTTGTGTCCATAGCCATAATGTACTCCCTATATTTTACTAAATTTACATTCGGTGCTAGGTAAATATAGTTATCTGTGGATAGTAAGAAAACATTCTACGCTGCTAACGCACTGGAGCGGTTGCGAAATTTATTCCAAATGCTTCAATTATTACACCCGCTTTACATTTTGTTAACACTTCAAAAAAAAAAAAACTAGAACTTTCGAAACACACACAGGTTCCTTGTCTCCAATGCAGCATACATAGAGTTGTGGTCTGTTTGTAAATGTGTGCCACGAGACGTAGTGAGCAAAGTTAAACTTGAGGCACGTGGCATTGATGGCTGGCACGTACCCGCTATTTCGATATTGTATAATAATGATTCGATCGGAAGTATTGCAGTCATATTCTTTTCTTTTGCAATATTTGACGCGTTCATCCTGTTGATAACGTGATTGAATTTGTGCATGTGCTCCATGAGTGCTTTGGTTACATCAAGACTCTTTTCTACAAGTGCCGAAAATGGTTTGACTTGTACCCGTGCTACTACGCCACGTGCTACACATACATAATAGCCACAACTCCATTTGTACGCTGCATTGTTGTCAATAAACGTTGTATGGGTTCCGAAACGTCAGATAATTTCAACTTTGTTAGTCAACTGAATTTTAATCGATTATCACTGTTAAGATACTTCACGCACCTTCCAGGCCTAACTGTGAATCTGTCTATCGATTTATCTATCTCTCTTTATATCTATCTATTTATCTATGTCTCTAACGGTATCCCGCCAACCTGGGTCACTGGGTAGTCCGTGGTCGAATTGTTAAAGCATCGGGTTGCTGCGTTGAGGGAAATGGCTTCGAAACCAACCGTTGGACCAACTTGGGTACGTGATATGCGCACTTATGGGTCACTCTTCAAAGAACCTATTTCTCACCGACATGGGTCACTGGGAACGCAGAACTGGGTATGCAGCATTGGGTATGTACCACACTCCTCAATGAATCTCTTTGACGACGACTTGGAGCACTCGGTAAGTCCCATTGGTTATGGACAGCTTTTTGATGATGATGATGACGATTTATTGGAATCGCCTTTGAAACGGGGCGGTGATACATAGGTAACTGTTGAATATAAAAGCAGATGGTTTAATAAAGAGAGGGAAGATCAAGCAGATGTAGGTAAAATGCTGGGCTGCTACGCATTTATGTAATACCTGATTAGCTCGAGCAGGCCTAGCCAGCTTGAGTTACTCAGGTATGCTATGCATGTTTTTAACTCTAGCATTTTTGTATATATCTCTTTAACCTTTTCTTTTTTTCCTCAAAACTTCTCTATCTACCTTTTACCGCTACCTATGCCTGTAACGAATCCTCTCGTATCAATCTTTTCCCGGCTTTTTTTTTTCCACCAACACTCTAAACATCTCTTGCTTATCTCGACTGCTGACCGGTTGATGCTTCCGTCCGCTTTACGTCCAAGCGCTTCTGGAAGGTGTACGTTACCTACGGGTCTCACTGGGTGAACCTCTTTCTTGCCCACTCGGGTTACTGGGTGTGTGCCAGTAGGTGTGCGCCGATCTGCAGTGAACCTTTTTGACGACAACTTGGGTAACTATGTGCCACTTTGGTATGTGTCACTCTTTAATAATAAAAAAAAATATGCAACAGAACACATCTCACAATAAATGTCGACGTCGGTGCGATTAGCAGTGTATCAAAGTTGCGACTCAATGTATTGCCACTATAGAGACCCGTAACACATGAGTTGTGTCCGCAGCCGGACTCTTCCCGCTGGACATGCTGGGTCATTCAGCGGCACAGTCGAGAAGTCCACGCATGGCGCTTGTGTGCATGTACATTCCGAGAAGTTTGAATATATATGGCGTGTGTGTGCTTGGCGTATGTATGGAGCATTAGGAACAACTAAGTATATTATTGTTCGCAAACTCAGGCTCTTAGCAGAAATGGCGGTCACGCTTTATCAATTTATAACGGTAAACTTCTTGACCAATATAACGTGTGTACCGTTGCCACCAGACATGTGTCTGCTGTGGCAGCAGCAGTGAAAAATAAAGCACTTTTTCTCTAGTTTGAATTGCGACAGATGCTGCCGCTGTTTGCTAAGTATAATGCAATTGAACATATTCTTGTTTATTTCAACGAGAGGACACTAGTGCTGCATTTATAAATAGTTGCAAACGATACCCACTGCAGAATGGCGTGTAATAACTGATTTTTATTACGAGCGATCGTGTTTAGCCAGAAAAGTACGTCTGATTAGGTGACGCAGCGTTCACAGTGGGCGGGATACGAAATTTCACATTCTTGATTCAATTCTATGCTTGCACGTGTACAGTCGACGACGTAAAGTATTTAAAGATACTCGTAGTTTCAAATACTCAATAATCTATTCGCGAAACTAATTGAAAAACGACTATTCTCGAATCGACTACGACATCATGTTAGATTTGTTATTCGAAATTTTCAAATATTCGGACAGGTCTAGTTTAGAGTATTGTTAGAAAAAAAGGCAGGGAAGAGATTGAGAGATTGGGAGTCGGGACATACATAGGTAACTGTTGAATATAAAAGCAGATGGTTCAATAAAGAGAGGAAAGATCAAGCAGATGTAGGTAAAATGCTGGGCTGCTACGCATTTATGTAATACCTGATTAGCTCGAGCAGGCTAGGCGACTACTTGTCACCCCTCCGTTTTGAAAAAGATGCCAAAAGACATCATCATCATAGCGTCCATAGCTATCTATAGCAAGAGCAACGCTTACTTGGCGGTTATTTGTTTGGAATTTGCATGGCATCTTTCCTTTCGAGTCGCCGCGTGAGCCGTGTGTACGCCCGTGAACCTGAGGTGCTGAGCCCTGCTTCCGTGAGAGCATCAGAAAGCAGCGCCAGGGCAGCGCCTATTTCCTTTCCTTTGAATCCATATATATCCATATGTTGATGTGGCACTGCTACATCAGTGCCCTTGGAATGGCTTCACCGCGGCGTTCGTGGCTTCACAGCTAAAAAA
>NC_051163.1:98209191-98269190 GCF_013339745.2 Dermacentor silvarum | reverse complement strand
AATGCTGACGGAGGTCGTAAATTATCCACTGTTGCGCCGCTTCTCCCAAGGCCTCCTGAACACGTGCTGCCCCTAGCGGCGGCGCTCACTTCCGGTCACACGAAGTGGCCGCTCTCTCGCCCCAGCGCGGGCGCGCCGTCGGAACACCTATCTTCTTACACCGTGCTAGTAAGTATATTCTAGGCACTGTAATACCTGTACCATAGAGTTTCTAAATAAAAAACATATATATATATATATATATATATATATATATATATATATATATATATATATATAGTAATATGAAACTCTATGACCTGTACAAGAAAACCTCGCTGAACGATGACGTCACCGCGCGTTGCCTCGCAACCACCTCGCGGAACGGCGTGTGCTTCGCCTCCTCTCCATGCTTTGCACATGTTGCCTTGACATGAACGTTAAGGAGGGTAGACGAGAGATTTTGGTTGTGAAGAGGAAGAGGCGCTATTTTCTGCAGCCCTTTAGATAACACGACGGAGCGCTTTGGGGAAGGGGCGGGGGATGTAAAGAAGAAAGAAAAGAAAAAGAGAGAGAAAGTAGGATAGCATGCGCACGGCTCGCATTATGCTCGGGAGAGTGAAAGAGAAAATGAGAGCGAGAGAGAGAAAGAAATTGTAGCAGCACCAACGCGGCAACGCGCAGAGCTGCTGCCGACGCCGTCCACGTTTCCAGCGTTCGCGCCGAACGCGCGCGGTGTCCGTGACTGCAGCAGGCGCCCCTGGCCGCGGCTCGGCAGGTTTCGACCAGCCACGCCCCTTGCAAGTGTGGAGGCGCAGCTTGGCCGTGACGTTACTGGGGAGATAAAGCTCGGAGCCGCCGCGACAGGGGCAGAACTCTCGTTGACTCTGTGGCAAGTACATGTAGTCTAGACATGGGACGACCAAAGAAGATCCGGACACCCGAAGAAGAAGCCGCTCAACTTGAAGCCCGTCGCACGGCCAAGCGAGAATATGCGCGTCGGCGGCGAGCCGATTCGGAATACCGTGCCTAGCAGCACTGCGCATTTCCGAGCAAAACTTAGCCAAGCCTAGTAAAACCTGGAAGAAGCTAGGTCGATCACCGGCTCCGCTGTTTACTCCAGCTTTGCACTATACTATAGTGCAAGCTGCCCACGTTTTTTTTTTTTTTTTTTTTTTATAATGCCCTACAATTTTCTCATTCACACTTTTCATAGAATTAAAATATTTGAGAAGTTGATTAATTAAGAATAAATGTGTAATTAGGCGGAATGCAAAAAACAATCTGAGTATCTCTAAGCGACGGCAAACAACATTACCTTGGTTCTGTCCAGCTGCGTAGCATTTGCATATTTTTAAATCTTGGTGCATGATAGTTGGGACACCCTGTATATACGGGGTGATCATTTCAAAGTTTTCCGGAATTCTTAAGAATCGCCTGTGGTAGTTAGCATAAGTGACATAAATGACACCAGCTTCGAGGTATTTCCCGAAGTGTGGGACGAAATACGCGGGCGTTCAAGTTACTTTTGTGCTTGAATGCCCAAAAGAGCGTTTCGTTAAATAAAGTAAGTGGAACAACAATGTATTTTTACCGCCAGGTGATGACGGATGTCTCCAACCGTTTTTCTGGAAATTCATTCCGAGTGGATACGCCTTGCAAACTCACTGGCTACGAATCGCAAATTGCATTATGTGCCGTGGAGCAATTAATTAAGAAGTTAATTAGTGAAGTATTTAGGCGCAAGCGTAGATGCCTCGTGTGTCAACTCGGTGAAATTATGTTTGTCGCCGCGAGGGAAGCGAGCGCCGGAGCAGGAAGACACCTGGTGGTGAAGGGAATCGCCGCGTTCGCGCCCTTCCGTTTGTGCTTCGACGCCGCGGTGTCGCTGTGCATGTTCGCGACGTCCATTCACTTGCGCGCAACCCGTGTTCAAGAAATCGGATGTCACTGTAAGCTTTTATTTTTGGTTTTGTTTTCATTAGTCGAATATGGTGTTTCGATTTCTCGTGAAGGTAATGTCTGAATCTCCAGAACAGAACCATGTTCTCTGCGACAGGCGACATTTAAATATTCCGAAAACTTAACAATGATCACGCCGTATATATAGCACGCATGACGCCGACGCCTTATTATTCCGCTTGCATGAAATACTCGGAGAGGAAGGTATATGTTTCTCTTTTACTTACCTTCGCGGCGTCCAGCCTCCGTGGCGCAATCGGCTAGCGCGTTCGGCTGTTAACCGAAAGGTTGGAGGTTCGAGCCCTCCCGGGGGCGGGAGTTTCTATTTTTGTCTCCGATGGTTTTTATTTTATTTATTTTTTGTATGGCGCCAACGTTATCGGAAAGTGCCGCCATCTAGCGTCCAACCGAGCTCCGCCGCCATGCTGGAATGTGAAAGTAGCTGCACCGGCGCGTATGAACTGTTATCGCCTTTTTTTTTTTTTTCATAACGTATGACGGCAGATGACTGTTTCCTTGTAGTTGTAACCAATACATGGAATAAGAAAAAAATCAGATCAACGTATCGCGAGGGTACAACGACGCGTCGATGTTGTTGAGCGGGGTCACAATACCCACAGCGCCTTTATAGGCATTTAATAGTGAGTGCATTTGATATTCAAATGCACTCACTGAGTGCATATTCAAATGCGGGCACGGAACTGCAGCCAATAGTTTCAATAATTGCAGAAGAAAAAAATTCCTAGCTATAGACATGACCCCCGCGTCACCACCAGTAAACTCGTTCATTCTCCGCAGCGACTGTGGCGCGAAGACTGCAAGGACCCGACCCGCATTCCTCCCTTCTCCATCCTCGCTTGTGTCTCGTCATAACAGCAGACAATGCGGATTTGAATGAGAAAAAAAGAAAGATTTGCTTTAGGCTTAAGCTGACACGTGGCGTGGACTTCGACAGGCTTCTTGCATGAGAGCGTATGTACTATCGACCAAAAAAGTTTACGGACCACGGGATCTCAGAAAGCGCTAAATATCCGCGCAGCCTTTAAACGTAGCCAGTAAAACCGTACATCAGAATGTTGCTCGCATGCACCAGTAGAAGCTGGAAATGGGAATACCAGGCTGCATTTTGAGGCTGCGGAGATATTCAGCTTTTTATCAGACGCCTTGGTCGGTAAACTTTTTTGGTCGATAGTACATATATACGATAGTACGCTCAGATCGCCGTCTATACTTTCTGGAAAACTAACGCTCCTTGATCTTTATAATAAACTTGCTTTCACTGACATCTGTCGGTTAAAACGGAATTATAAAAAAAAGTACGATCTAGTTTCACATAACGTAATCTCATCGCGTAATCTACTGTCACATCATTAAAGTAATAGCGTCTGTTAACGACTTTAGCGATAATCAGTAAGATTTTCCCAGAGGCTTATTCCACGCCGCACAGCTAAAACTTTTTTTAAATGATTTGTGTGCTAGTATGAATGACAATTATCACAATGAGAATCACATTTATGCAGGCCAGGAACTTAGGGGGGACCCAGATCATGAAAAGGAAATTTGTAGAAGAATAAAATTCGGTTGGAGTGCATACGGCAGCCATTGCCAAATCTTGACTGGGAGCTTACCACTGTCGTTGAAAAGAAATGTGTACAATCAGTGCATTCTACCGGTGCTAACATATGGGGCAGAAACTTGGAGGTTAACAGAGGTATAGGTCAAGTTAAGAACCTCACAAAGAGCGATGGAACGATAAATGTTAGGCCTAACGTTAGGAGACGGGAAGAGAGCGTTGTGGATCAGAGAGCAAACGGGGATAGCCGATATTCTAATTGACATTACGAGGGGAAAAAGGAGCTGGGCAGGCCATGCATGCAGTGCATAGGATGGATAACCGGTGGACCATTAGAGTTACAGAATGGGTGCCAAGAGAATGAAAGCGAAGTCGAGGATGGCAGAAAACTAGATGGGATGATGAATTAAAGTTAGGAAATTTGCAGGCCCAAGTTGGAATCAGCTAGCTCAAGATAGGGGTAATTCGAGATCGGAAGGACATAAATCGTCCTACAGTGGACATATAGGCTGTTCGTGATGATGATGAATCCCAATATTCCCCTTGACTCGATCTTTACTTTTCGGTTTCGTAAAATCATTTGACGAAGTCCTCAAAGCTTTCAAGCTTAGACCTCAATCCCTTTGTTTTGGGCGGGATATGCAGCCGATTGACCAACTGACACCACTTCGTTTACGCTAACGACGGCGTCTCTTCTATTTCATCGGTTTTATCTAGATATTCCTCAAGGTACGGTCCTTGGCCCTGTACTTATTCTAATCTATTTGAATTAATTGCCCATTAGCACCAGTTCCGCCATGCGTCTCTTCGTCGAAGATAGCATTCTTTATCGTCCCATTACCATAAACAACTGCATTAACATCTCACCTTGATCTGACCTTGATAATATTCATACTTGGTGCACTCGTTAACCAGGTAGACCTTATAACCTTAAATAAGAAACTCATAAAACCATGATAACCTCTTTCATTTCCTGCCAACACCGCCATTCTTACATGTCAAGAACTTGCGCGATTTATGTGGTTCAATTAACCGTTCATCTTCAAGAAAATAGTTAAGCAGTCTGTTTTAGAGCACTGCACGGGCCGATTTTTTCAGCCCGGGCCCGGCCCGGGCCCGTTTTTACGTTGGGCTGCCCGCCCGAGCCCGATCAAAACTTTCTTGGCGAGACCCGGGCCCGGCCCGGAAATAATCTACGTTACCCGCCCGGCCCGCCACCCCTTTACCTTAGGCCCGAGCCCGGCCCGAGCCCGGCCCAAGGTCGAAAATACATGTTTTGCAGAGTTGAGACGCCCGAGAATAACTCGCTGCACGTTACATGCGCACCACCAGAAAGCCCGGCCCGGGCCTGCGTAAAAAAACCCAAGCCCGGCCCGGGCCCGGGTCAAAAAGCACACTCCGTGCCCGAGCCCGACCCGAGCCCATGAAAAAACTGCTCTACCCGGCCCGGGCCCGGTTCGGGTAAGCCCGAGCCCGTGCAGTGCTCTAGTCTGTTTCCCTTCCGCCTTTATTGGTGCTCTTGTATAACGGGCACTACCAATGAAGCTAACCGTACGGACATATTTCTAGGCGGTGAATGCGCAAATAATATATTCACTTGGAACGCATTCTGAACATTACACTGGTTTCGAGATATACATCTTTTCTACCGGAAAATGGACGTAAACGATGCTTGTCCTGGGTGCACCTAACCTAACCATATGATGCGACCGCTGCGACGGAGAGAACGACGTCACTGGCGGTATGCCCGCAGTCCGCCGTTGTCGCTTGCGTTCGATGCCTCGAGTTTGCTCGGCGGCGTGGTTAGCAGCACTCGCCGCCCATTGCCGCCTGCGGTTCTTCGAAATTAAATTGCTTCAAAATAAAATCTGTCCGTTACGTAAGACAATGAATGGCTCATACCCCCTCAGGCAATGGCTCAAACCTCCGTAAACGCGGCCGCCCCGTTTTTCGAGTTTTCGCTCGAAAAACCCCATAATTTAATTTTTTCCCCATTACGACGACAGAAGTGAAATTCTACGCTGCAATAATGAGCGGCAACGCCGCCAGCTGTGCAAGCAGACGACGACGAACGCGGGAGCAGTGCCACGAGCGCGTGCCAAACACGAGCGCAAACCGAGGGGCGCCAACGAGCCAGCTGCGGAAGACGACGCTCGAGCCAATGCTGATAGTTTTTTGCTTACACGGACGCCACCGAAATATGTGCCTTATAACAAGCTTCGCTTGAAAATGTGCAATGGAATTCCAAGGAAGTTCTAACGAATCACTGAATCTGACCACTCATAACGATCTCGTTAAGGCCTTTTACCCCAGTCGCCGAACCTTACCCCCACCTCACCCCAACTTCAGCCGGGTGTAGGCTACCACCCTGCGTCCGCTACAAACAAACACGTGCGCCCGCGCGCCTCCACCTTATATTCCCAGACGTTTACACTACCCCCAACTGCCGGTGCTGTGGCACTCACCCGGCTACGCTTCCGCATATGCTGTGGGAGTGCCCAGCACAGTACACCCACATTAACACCACGACCCTCTCGTCAAGGTTGCGTGAGGCTCTGCGGAGCTGTCCGCGACGACCAAACCTGGGCGACCGAGCACGCCCGTGAGGCGGTGGCGAGGCAAGCCCTCGACGTCCCCTCATGGGAGGCTTACGCCCGGCCATTATAAAGTGCTGATTCTCTAATAAAAGTTTATTCCTCCCTAAATAGTGCAGGGAAAAACATTCACCGACGATTACGATACTCCATAAAGCGAAATTTGAACGCAGCTCTACACTTTTCATTTCCCGATATATTGGCTGGCGCGGACAATCTGTCTCGTGCGGCCCATTCCAAACGGAGCGAAGTGTTGCCTGACATTCTCGCTAATCGGGAAATCGCGAGAAGCAGCGCCTGGCTGATGCGTGGGCGCGATTCACAGCAGTCGCCGCAGACAGACCTCTGCTCATGCAGCGCTTTGGTGAATTGACGCGCAGAGTGCCTCGATGCGCGCCCCCTGTGAACGGAGCGGAGGCGAGCGGGCGCATCATTAAAGGGCCCCTAAACCACCCAGAGGTCGAAATTTAGTTGTGGTGTTGCAGTTGTGCACGAGTCTACAACGAACACGTAGCTACGAGAATTTTTCGAAATGGTGCCGTAATAGCGGAGTTACACGCGTTTGATGATCGAAAAACGGTCCTCGCTCGTTCCGCTCTTTCCTTCGCTACTCTCCTCGTCGGCTGGTCTCCCCTCCTCCCCGAGTGCTGCTCGAAATGTCACGTGACATACGTCATCGCCAACGCGCTTCTCAAAACACTACTTCCGGTTAAGGCACGTCCACGCTAGCCATGCTAGCAGCACATATACGGAAGACGAACCGGCCTCCAGTCTGCCGCGCGAGAGGTGTTCAAAGTAGACGGCAGTTCGGCCGGCGCCCCGCCCGCTGCACGATCAACGTGCCAATCGACGACCGCGAAGCTGCGCGCCTCCGCCACCGGCAACGAAAACATCGGCTGCAGCCGACGGCGCCGCTAATATCAGCGTATTTTTCTTCTCTGTGTACAATTATTGCATAGAGCGATAACAACGATAAGAAAATATTGTGGCTTGTGAGCGTCGGTAATTCATTTCGAAGCGCCGTCCGCTTTAGCTTTGAAGGGAACCGGAAAAGGGCTAGCGACGATATCGGCGCCGTCGAGCGATCAGCGGCGATGAGGTTGCCGCACAAATGATTCACGGTCTCATCCTCTCTATGTACGGCAAGGAAATCTCGTCGCTCGCGAGCAAAACCGCTGTCGAACGGCGGCCCGCGAATGGCAAACGGCGTGCGGCGAGTTAGCGTGCCGGTAACGTGGACGTGGACTCGGCGTTTCTCGGCTACCCGCTGTTGCTGCGGTGCCGGCCCGTGTTATGTGAAGCGTGCCTGTGTTGCGCGCACGTCTGGAAAGGCCAACACTGTCGCACTCTGTTCGCGCAGCAAAATCAGACCGCTAAGCATGACTGTGTTGGAACACGAGCGATTTGGCACTTGCGTTGCGGGCTGTAATTACCGATGCGCAAGGGCGCAAAAGCGAGCGACACGGCGAGGACGAGCAGGGAGCGCGCGTACCTACTAGCAGACAAACCGGAAATCGTAGTTCTTGTTCGACCAATGGACATCGTTTCCGCCGTTGACATCACCAGATTCCCCCTGCTGACGTTGTGACGACGCTGGGGTTACCGGATGAGCGAGGGGAGGACTGCATTGTTTTTTTTTTTTTTTTTTGGTTTTGTGGCGCGCCTGCAGTGTTTGGCATCGTTGATCGTGACGGCATTCTGAACTCGATACGCGTGTTCACTTGAAATGTTCAAAAAATATCTGAGGTGGTTAGGGGCCCTTTAACGACGCGCGCTACTCTGGCGCCATCATACTATCTCGCAGCCATCGTCCTCATAGTCCATCTTGCATGGCACTACGCCCTTCTCACGCTTTCGCGATACCCTCCCCCTCCGCTTTCCATACAGTGAACATACAGGCCGCTGTACCGAGACGCGACACCGAGAAGCGACAATGTGTTGTTGCGCAGCATTTAACAACAATGTTGCGCTGCCAGCAAAAGAAGCTTGCAGCTAAACGGCCAGTCGTTACATACGCAACCTTCATTCTTTCTTCAAAACGCGGCCTTTCAGACACCTTTTAGCTCAAAATTTTATTAAGCAAAACAGGTCAACACTATAAAACAAAATTGAGAACATAACACAGGTGCAAAGAGTTACCCTGGAGACCAATTTCCTACAAACGGATATGGCGGAGAAAACTGGGATCAGTCTGTTGCACTTAAACAAGTCCTCACAATCATACTGCACTAGAAACTGCCCTCCAGATGAGCAATATTGACGGGCACACTGTGTCAAGCACCTAAGCGAACAGTGGCGGCAGGCTCCGCTCTTCTTTTTTGAATTAACGATTAGACAGATTTTGTATAATTAGGTCTGGCTCTCGCACACGAACGACATACTGCATGCATGAAAGAACAACACTGCGTTACGAGCTTCGACCCGTGCTTTAGTACCTGCCAGGGTGACCAAATGAATTTTGTTTGTTTATTTATTTACTTGTTCGTTCATTTCCTGAGCCTTCGGCATCACAATGGGGGCTGTGGGAAAAGGACACAATATTCGTTTATTATACCTTTGTTTTACGTGTACGTCGCGACTTGTGGACTCAATAGAAGTGCATACCGAAGTGAAGAAGGCGAGCTGAGGGCAGGTGGCACGGGAGCTGGAAGGAAAAAGGAACACAACGAAAAAAAGAAAAGAAGTGCTACGTGGAGAACGTGCGGAGGAGCTCGAGCGGCGAAGCCATGGTGGCAGCAGATCGGGTGCAACGCTCGGGAAGAAGAGCTCGGGCCGTTGTTCCTGCTGCGGCCGAGTGACCAAGGCGTGCCTACCCGGGCCAGATGCGGAGGCCTGTTCCGGGACCAAGGACGAGGCCTGCTGAGCAGCTCCTGCCAGGGCGCAGTTGCTGAGGGCCGTTCTTGGTCGAGGCCTACCGAGGAGCTGCCCGCGTGGGTCGACCCTGGGTCGCGGTCCTCGTGAGTTGCAGCCGGACATCACAGCGGTGTCCTCAACGTAGTCATGCACCACACACGGTAGCGGAGCCGTGTGCCAGCGATGGTTCCAGCAGCAGCAACCGTGCCACCTCTGCCTCGGCTCGCCTCGGCAACCATACCGCGGCAACGACAAGCGAGTCGTCACGACCCAAACCGTGAGATGATTTTTTTGGAACTCTTGACGCGCCAAACGGTGGTGTAGGACTGAGCGTCGCGTACATCAGTGTGCGCGTGAAACTTCTCTGTGATATTTTGTTTTCTTTTCATTTCCTTTCCTTGCCTATCGTGTTTGAAAGAAAAACATTTTTTTTGTCTACTAGTGTTTCTTGTGCATCTTTTCTCGTGTTAAGACACACCAAGAAGTGACGAATGTCCATAATCATCACAGGCGCTGATGATATTGTTGAACATCATGCATTGGCAGCACACCTACGTTTAACGCAGTACAAAAAGAAAAAAACAGGCATTTCACTGAAACTTTTTGCCTAAAATTACAACTCAATTCTGTTAGAAATGCACGTTGTACAACGCATTTGGAAGAAACCGAAATGTCTTGCTAACTTGCGCACAGCAGAGATATGCTAATGATTTAGGCTGGCATCTTGCTTTTCAATTAGTTATACCCTCGGTCACACCGGTCAATTTCAACCCCGATCGGGAGCAATCGCTTCGGAAGCGTGGCTGCTTTGAAAACTTCTTTGGTTCTTGTTTAAAACCCGAGTCTCTCTGTATGGTCTTTTCTTTTCGGAGATATAATCACTTTCGCGAGATTTAACGTGACTACCACTGAATCCATCGACCCCTACAGGCATTCTTGGCGTTGTGCTAGGCACACTGCCTTAATTAAGTTGCGCAATGGCGCCCAAAGGCAACAACGCGTCCTGCACTATGTAGTCACCCGAAGCCTTGCGAAAATGATTGTACCCAAAAAGCAAACGGCCCAGAACAACACCTTTTTGTTGTAAGCTTGTTGCAGCCTCGTTTCACGCCATTAATTGTTGCTCCGACTGTATTCATACAACAGATCGGATGGTTTTTAATATGCCCTTGTGTATCGCGCTTTAAAGGTCACTGTGAATGCTACAAAAGCATTAAAGCTATTAGTGTGGAGCGAACATAGACGCAGAGTAAGAACAACACACACACACACTGCGCTAACTTTCAACGACTTATTTCCGGGAAATAACGGCACTTATACATTCAGCGCTTTATGTCACAGACTTACCTGTGACGTAAAGTGTGGAATCTACAAGTGCCGTGATTTCACGGAGGAAATTAATTTGTGTTGGAAATAGGCGCTGTGTGTCCATTGTTCTTCCTTTGTCTCCATATAGAAGTTGCACACAATATCAGCTACAACACAGGATCCAAGGGGCTCTGTGTTTGCACGGCGGCGGCGACACACAAATCATTGAAGAAATGAATGCCATTGCAGTTACCGTATAGTATTTGGTTCACAAATGTTTCGTACGTCAGTGCCGCCTCTAGGTTTCGAAGCTGCTCGGGCCAAGGGCACTCGTGTTTCAGCTCATGATAAGCGCGATAGCATACTTTATAGTGGCGCTACATTAAAGTCCCTCGCGATGACGTATGCCGTCGACAAGCCTAGATGACAGAACATGTTCTTAGGGGTGGGCAGCGCGACCCAGACGAAGGACAAAGGAAGTACACAATACGAGTGCAATGTACTTCCTCTGTCCTTCATCCGGGTCGTGCTGCATGTCCACTCCTAAGAACATGTTCAGTTACCGACTCGCCCAACTTGCTGTGTTAATCCTAGATGACAGCCCCGATTACGAAAGCGCCTCGGGGTATTCGATTCCATTTTCGCTGTCACCCGAGCCGTCGTCACCCCAGAGTTCCTTGCCGCCACCCGTGAGACGCCTCAGCTTCTTATACAGGCACCTGCTGCGCTTCCGGAGCAGCTCCACTTTAGAGCGCTGCCCTGGCGGCAGGGACTCGAGGGAGATGCGAAGCTTGGCTGAGGCTTTCCTCTTGCGCTGCCTCGACGCATGCACCCGCAGGGTGCTGCTGAGCCGCGCGCAGTGGCAGCACAGCGATGTGCCATACACCTCGCAGTCGGCGTGCCTCCATACGCCCAGGGCGTCGACGCGAGCCCGCACCGGGTCGACGTCCGGGTACTTGTCCCTCGGCGGTCCGCCGCAGCACATGGGAAGCCGGTCAATCGCCTCGATCATGTGCTCGACTTCCTCGACGGTCATCGGCTTCGCGGCGTCGCCCAGCACGCCGTTCACGCTTCGGTTCGACACAAACGCCTCTAACGGCTCGCCCCTGCTGCTGTCCGTGATGTTGACGAACTTGCTGATGACGGGAGTCATTCCGTCGCTCGCAACGGCGAGGGTGCAGTAGACGACGCGGTTCCCTCGAGGCGCCCTCACCTGCAACCAAAGAGTTGACAGTCACATTATAGCACATGCTAAAGAGGATGTAGGCGAAAGCCGGCACGCTCTCGAGACATTCGTTAAATTGCCTGACATGCTCATTCGAATGCGTTGTTACTTCCTATTACTTGTTTCCTCCCACCAAAGGTCGTGGGTCCGAGTGCCTTAATTAACTCTACCTCAAATAACTGTGGCATAATTAACTTCGTCCTAAGTAACCACAAAGGTCGTAGGTTCAACTCCCATCAATGATCGTGGGTTCGAATGCCTTAATGCACTCTACCTTAATTAAGGTAGAGATAATTAAGGTACTCAAACCCACGACCTTTCTTAGTGGCACCATGAATTTTGGTGCCATAATGCCAGACGTCGGATTTTTCGACCCATCAGCCATGTAAGGCCTTAATAACATTATCATTACTGGCACCGGTTTATGTAGTACAGCAGTGACGCTATCATTAGGACAGCTTGACTAACCGCAGATCCCCCACGTTGGCAACTTCATAGGTTATTACAAGAAAAAAAGCATTGACAAATTATGCAGGTTCTAACACAAATATACATTAACAGGTCACTCTGCATAAACACGGATGCAAATGAATGGCTTGAATCACTACATATATTATACAGCATATGAATTACAAGAGAAGAAATTAAACATCACGCCAAACAGACCGACGGTGCAATTTTCTATACAGAAAATTTTGAAGGAAGTTTTTCGAAAATCAGATGATCTATAGCACAGTATAAAATAGTCTTGCAGTTGTATGAATGTAAGAGTGTCTAGATGCTTATCGAGGCTCTAGGAAATTCAACAACCTGGGTAATTTGTTTGGCATAGCCTGTATGCCGTACGTATTTCTATACAGGTTGTCCCAACTATCACGAGCCAAGATTTCAAAATATGCAAATGCCATGTAACTGGACAGAACCAGGGTAATTGCCGTCTCTTGGAGGTCCGAAAAGTGTTTTTCAGAGCGTGAAAGAAGCCCGCGAATACATGCAAAGTGCCTCGAGTGGCCAGTAGTGCGGCAATTTGATAATGAAGCATGCCGTAGTGGGGGACTCCAGATCAATTTTGACCACCAGGGATTCTTTAACGTGCCCCCAATGCCCGAGACACCCAGGCAATCTTGCATTTCTTCCCCATTGAAATGCAGCGGCCAGGATTTGATCCCGCAACCCCATGCTTAGCAGTGCAACACTAAGCTGCTAAGCCACCGCGGAGAGTCCTAACGGAAATCTTAGCAAGCGTGATACGTCTGTAGATAGCTACCGCGGCGAAACTGCAAGAAATTCTCATTATTCTCAATAGTAGTACCAGGGTCCTTCAATACTTTTCTTCTGGTCATGAAACTCCCGCGTAACGCTATGGCAGAGCTTCATATAGCGCCCGCAGTTGCGGCGCCGCGGCGCTGGCGTCGCTAGAAGGGCGACGGGGAAGACGGCCGCTGCCGCCGGAAAGCGGAGAGTCGGCGCGGCGTGTTGTTGTGTGTGGTTGTTTTTTTGTTTCGGTCTGAATGTGTCTCTCCATGTAGTGACATCGACACTTCGCAATTCACAATAGCAGCGATGCCTAACACTTGCTGTGCGCCAGGCTGCCGCTCCGGATACAAGGGCGTCGACGAAAAAGTCTCATTCTGTTTACCAGCCAACCCGGAACTACGCGACAGGTGGAAGTGAGCAATGCCGCGACAAGAGACTGCCTGGTTCTCGTTTGAATCGAAGTACTTTCGCGTGTGCAGAAACATTTTGATGCCGGAGACATTATTCGTGCGGACGTGTGTACAGTGAATGGAAACGTTGTGTCACTGCCACGCGATCGACCCAAACTGGTAGAAGACGCCATTCCGAGGATTTTGCAAGGCGTACCTGTGTACTTGTCTAAGCCCAAAGAACGTTCGCATGCACCGACACGGCGCCCATCTGCAAAAAGGCGGCGAGCGGTATCTTCAAACTGCGCTGAAGCCGAAGTTGCGGCCGTAGCACCTGCAGACATTACCAATGCAGCCGAAGAAGAAATTCACGGTAAGTCTGGTACACGCCTTTGGAGTATGCTACTTGCTCACTACGCAGGCAAACTGGCATCACTGTCATTACGAAATTCGTTCTTGGACACTCTCTGCAGATGAAGTACGAACTGTGAATCGCCTTGGCGGTGCTGATGCAGAGTGCCTAACAGAGCACGCCGTTTGCTTTGCCCCAGGGCTGCAAAGGGTGAAGGCCCAACTTCGCAGTGTGAAGTAACAACTTCATTCATGGCAGCGGAAGCTCGCAAAAGCGGAGGCGCAGGCAAATGAATAACGTGGCATGCAGGAAACCATTCAGAAGCTATCGGGCCGCGAGAAGCTCATTTATAGATCAGTGCATCATGAAGGCAAACATGAAGTCCACGAATTCAGTGCGGTAAGCCCCAATTCCTCACGTTTTTTTTTTTATAAACCGCGACAGTGTCTGTGTTTTAGAGGTTTACTTGAAGTGCGTCATTTGCAATGAACGTGCTTACTTTTTGCTTAGTGATCCAAACGAAAAAGTAATAGCGCTGACTAAAATGAAGATAAGCCACGCCGCCTACTCTTAAAAATGCAAGATCTCTTTCAGCATAAAGAACCTACTGCTAACCAGGTAAACTTTTTAATAACACAAACCAAAACAACTTGCAGAGTAGCTGTGCACTGTATAGAAATGTGATAATGATTATCTAACCATTTGATGCTAATGGGCATACACGACTTGTTTTATGTGCAGTGAAGATATATTATGCTTTCTGGTGTTTAAAATGTCTCACTCATGTCATTCACTGAATGATAGAGCAAGATATTTGTGTTTCAGATTAATACCCTGGCTGTTCTTTTGGACGATATACTTCTGGAGCCGGCTGAGTGCATGCAAGATATCAATCATCCGGAGTCAACGAAGGACTGCATTTTGGCTACCTTGGTGGCTAGATTGCAAGAAAGTTTGCTAAAATAAGCTGCAAGGACTGCCTCCAAACACTGAGGAGCAGCTCCCGAAAGCCAAGTGCACTGACCGAAATAAAGATTAGGGGATTTTTGCAAGTGCCATCAGACCAGCTGCTTTCCCTTCTGCAAATTGTGGACGAGCACCTTGAAGTGTGCACCGTGGACAATATAGCCTGTGCCAATGTCTACATGAACATTGTTCAAGACATCCTGCTGGACGACTGTACTTCCTCGGCCAGTGTTGGCTGCGCAACACATTTTGTCAGTACTACGGCTGAAGTTGCGCACTTTTTTTTTATTAAGTGCCGTTTGCATTTTCTTACACGCGAAAGGAACAGACTATTTCGTGCTGGTGCTCGTTCATCCTGTCCAGCCACAGGAGAGAGGAAAGCAGTGACATATTATTTTTCCAGGTGTCTTGTCTCATTCCCTCTATCCACCAACTTTTCTGCCAGTCTATCAAGCGCAATCTTAATTGCAACCATATGTGCACCAGTGCTTGTGGCACTTTTGCATTCTTGACGCTTGCTAGTAATTACTCCCTAATAATCGTATATCATGCCCTCCACTCCGCCCTTTTACTGAGTAGACATTGTCCTGCAAGGGGTAGCGTGGTTAGCACAAGTCAAAATGCTATCCACAAGACCTGCGCAAACTTGTTTTCTGTTAGGCAGAAAAAATAATACAAAAGAATTAGGCTCTAGTTGGATTAAGAAAACTGGGTATAAAGACAAACAAGCGAAACATGCAAAAAATAATATAGTTATTCAGTTTGATCGGGAAATGTAGTCTTGAATGACTTAATGACGATGGAAGCTCCGAGCTGGTTTCAATCTGCGCTGGTATTTTTATAAAAGGACTCGGGTGGTGTTTTCGGGTGACTAAGTGAAACGCCAACCTTGAACTGATGGTCACTGCGACATTAAATGTGAATGGATGAAAAAAAAAAAAATACACTCGCGCAGGTTTCAACTGATCATGTTTAAATTTGTATGCTGTAAATGCAAGAACTTTCGCTTAGAAACCACACATATTGCCTATATCTAGCATGCGCAGTTCACAACTACTTCTGCAATTAGCGCCAAGATGACTTTATTGAGACGTGCTTGTTCTGCGCGCGAAATTCCCATTGGCAGCTTCGCCATGCCCCAGAATAAACAGGCAATTAACAGGAGAATAAGCACTGCGGACCGCCAGCGCGCAGTAGGGCACACCATAACGTCTTCGCAAGCAACGTTAATCTGTGGGTCAGCTAGGCTTAGTCATGGCGCTCTATATAATTTAAGCACGATTTTAATCACCTACACCGGAATCAAGAAACGTAGGTATATGTACGAGCACAAGCGAAATTGCAACACTTGACGTGCAGCCTTGGGTGAACCATTAATAACAATTAATTACTTGAGGTAATAAACAACTCGCATGCTATCTTATTTGGTCAATAGTAAGCGCTGCTGTGTTCAGTTAGCGGACACAGTGAAATAAAAATGTGGGCTAGGTGTTTTTCATGGCAAACATCCACGCGAACGCGTGACTGCCCTTCCAAGCGCGGCAGATCGGTGCCCTTCTACTCACGGCAGCGCCTCTGGTGGCACCTTTTGTCCCTATATGAAATTTCGGCGGGAGTTTCATGACCAGAAGAAAGCATTGAAGGACCCTGGTAGTACCAATGTAAAAGTATATAAACACAACATAGAAAGAAGCAGGCAAGCAATTTTCTCTTGAAAGGGCATTACACTGAATGAAGGGTATGCACCAACGAGCTGGTATTCAGGCCACGCCATGTTAGTGGTGATTTTGTTTTGTAGGGCCACACAGCTAACGGGCATCGTTGATCTGCGAGGTCGCATGTCAGGTTTTGTCAAACACATGCCATGTATGTACTAGTCTTCAGTTATGATAAGGTGACCGTTATAGCCCCCTTATGAGCTTGTAATACCATTCGGTCTTTTCAGGTCAGACAGCTCTCCACAGATATTGTGACGTCTCGGTTGGAACGATGTTTATTAGGCCCGGGAGCTCGTCAGCGAACCAGCGCAGCACACAGGCGATGATGATGAACACATATACAGGCGAAGAGGAGGATAGGTAAAAGTGCGAGGATGATGATGATAACATACAGATGAGGAAGATGTGCGTAATAAACGCCCACACTAATTTCCCCCCGACGTGAAAGCGGCCATCCTGGCCAGCCGTCAAGGTGTCGAGGCATGCCGCGTGAAGGGCTTCATGCGGGAGACGTGGACAACCTCGGTATTGCGGCAACGGCGGTCTGTGGGGGCGTCAAGAGGAGTAACGCGATAGTTGACAGGCGAAGTCTGTCCGAGGACTATGTACGTAATTATGTATGTAATTTTTCGCATAGACCAGGGGTGCGAACAGGAGTCAGGAGCAGGACCTCGTCACCAGGTCGAAAAGATACAACGCGATGGCATTCGTCGTAAATATTTTTCCGGTCTTGTTGGCTGGCCTCTGTGTTCAGGCGAGCAAGCTGGCGACAGTGGTCGAGTCGGGAAATGTACTCTTCGCACGATGATAGAGATGTATTAGCCTTGGAGTTGAAGAATGAAACGTCCAGAAAGAAAGTAGGGAAGCGTCCATAAACGAGGTAAAATGGCGAGTAGCCAGTTGTGCGCTGCACGGCCGTGTTATAGGCGAAAGTGACGAATGGTAAAAGAACATCCCAGTTTTTGTGGTCTGGTTGAATATAAGCGGCGATCATGTCGGCATAGTGCAAGGACGTCCTCGATGTAGGAGGTGTACGACTCGCCCAGGTGTTGTTTGCGAGCATCGAGGCTTTTCTTGGCGAGAGTGGACCGAACAGCCGGTGTGCCAAACACTTCACGAAGCTGGAGCTTGAAGAGAGTCCAGTCGGTCAATTCGGGCTCGTGGTTAAAGAACCACGTCTTTGCCACGCCAGACAGATAGAAGGAGACATGGCATAGTTTATTAACATCATCCCAGTGATTGGCGGAACTGACTCGCTCATAATCGTCCAGCCAGTCTTCGACATCCTCTCCGCGAAGACCAGCGAAGAGATGGGGGTCACGCTGGGCGCTGTTGATGATAAAGGAAGGAGGCACTTGCGATGTCGGAATGGTGGCAATAGGGGTGCCAGGCTGCACGTCCTGCGGCATGCTAGCTGACGGTGGGCGCAAGCGGCGACCTGAACGAAGCTCCAGGAGGCAGACCGGACGGCCAGAGGTCGTAGGACCGAAGAGCACACTCCACCACACTATATATACTTGGGGAGAAAAAATACTCTCTTACACATGCTGCAACATACAGCACAATAAACTATTGAGTCCAGAATTATTTAAAAGGATCACCGATGTCTGAAGAATTCATGAGATCCTATTGTCGGCACCATTTAATAGTATGCGTCAGCCGTTTGGATAATTCTGCAATGCTGCACAGGCCTGGTAAGAGTAAAGCGAATGCATTGGAGCATATAATATAAAGCATGAATTAATGAACAGAGGTAAAGAATCGGCCACTAAGCACAGACGTAACACAAGTGGCAATTGAGGGTCCCCAATATCTAGGAACACAATAATAAAATAGCTAAAATGAGGTACCCACGATGCACATAGTTATATGCTGAAACACACAAACATAAAATGTTACGAAATAAAGTGACCCACATTTCATACAACCAAAACTATGGAGTCCAGCAAGAGGAGAGGTGTGCGGTTATGGGGAAGCTTTAATGTGAATCCAACAGTCTCTGTTATTCAATTTGTACTCAGTCCGAAAAATCTACGGAGTTTCGGAGGCGATGTTACCACCGATTCCGGCGCATGCAACAGGCCGCACCATGTGCATTTTGATCGAGGGGCCGCGGTCACTCATAAGAGTGATGGATATATGAAATGATATAGCATTGCGTTCCATACCTTGTGGTAGTTCCACGTGAGCGGGAGCTTCACCACCTCAGGGTGGTACACGAGGTGTTCCACAAGGGTCCGCGGCACAATGCGGGGTGCCTGCGGTGGGTAGAAATGTTTGCCTACGCACACTATCGTAGGCACCTGAAGCGGACACTGCTGGTCGGGGCACTCTTCTCTTTTCACTTCAACACCACAGCCAACGCCCACATCATTAGATTCAACTTCACCGAGCTGTTTCACCACGTGGTCTTGGTCCTCGTTGCAAACAACTTCCTCTGGACTCTGCACACCCAAGCAGTACTCTTCGTTCTCCACTTTGACGCGAAAGTCCGGGTGAACACTAGGAGCGGCAACCTTATCATCGATACGGAGCTCCATGTTCATAGTCATGCTCGCGTTGGAGCTGTCCTCTTCCTCACTTTTAACGGTGATGCGCTGGTCGAGCTCACCGTTTTGGCCGTCAACGTCAGTATTTGGGCAAGGCATCGTTTCGAGTGAGGCATCCATCTCGGCCGAGTAGTTCGAGGCATCCAGACTTGGGCTTGAACCACGCGGAGGCACCCCGGCATCTGGCGGCTGCTGCGCGACCGTCTCTGGTGAGCTCTCTGGTACGCCCGAAGCACCGACCTCCTGTCCTTCGAAAATTGTCGGCACGGCGCCTTTCCGGAGCCTTGCGACTTTCCTCTCATTGAGCAGCACGTTCCCGGCATGTTCGCTGTAATACCTGTCGTATATCAGGTGCTTCTCGAAGTGCAGCGCGCAAACTCCGACCCTTCGATTGAGCGCCCTGTCCGTTCTCCCTATGTTCCGCTCCCACTGGCGAAACAAATCAGGGTCGGCGGGCGGCCTGAAGACTGGAAACTTCTTTTTTGTCTTGGCGCAGCCGGTATTGCATCCAGGCACAAAGCAGTGCATAGTTGTGGTTTTCGATTGTTCAACCTTGATTTATCCTGGGCCTAAAGCTCGCATGCTCGTCACTACCGTCGTGCGCCTCTTCTAGCCGCTAGGGGCGCCATTCCAGTACCAATCCCGGACTCCTCCAATTCCCGATCTCTTGAGCTACCGTTCAGCCATGTTCGGCAAGTGCAAGATATTACCACGTTGTCCTTGCAGCTTGCAGCAGGTACGGTAGTAAACTGTAGACAGCTGCAGCTTTATGCTTCTGAAGCTAAAGCTAGATAATATGATACAAGGTGCTTTTCCAGCACTGTCCTTATGCAGACGGTGAGTTAGATTGCCAGGGACACTCTTGCTTCAGCCGGGCACGCATTGAGGTGTTTGCAAGGGTTAGTAGCCCAGCCTGCGAAAAAATATTAAAAGAACGTTGACACAATAAATAAGCGACAAATTCACCATATTTTGACCAGTAAGGTACTACTGGGGCACAGTCAATATCTTCATAAATGATATCTCCGTCGTTAAAAGTACTACTGAAATATTCTTATATGTTTATTTATATTGTTCATTATCTATATTGTATCTTTTCTTCATTGTGCACCAAATTAGAAGGCTTATTGTGTGCTGTTTCGGGGCACACAAATAAACAATTCTATTCAAAGCAAGCAAAATCAAGTACGTGGGACTTCTATGGTTGGACGGACGAGATGAGTATATGTATACTATGAGCATTACCTCTAAGACAAGCCAGTAGCACATCCCCACCAAGCTTGCGCTCTTTCAAACTTTCTGGCACATTTAAATGTTAGTGTATATTTATACTCTAAGCAACATTATTCAAAGTAAAATGTTATTCATTCCATGCTATCCCTTCCCTTGCGCCAACAATCTTCAATATGTCGTTACTAGTCTCCACAGCTAGTTTCATTCATGTTTCCCTTAGTCTCTTGAAAACCTAGCACCTCGGTCAAGTGCAAGCTTCTGCATATATTCACTGGGTGAGTATTCTGATATTCTAAGAGTATTATCAACGGTTGCTGCACCATTACCATGCGCTATGCATGAGTGATCAGAAAAAGTTCTATAACTACACATTCTCAGACACCCCCATCTAGCTAGAGCAGTAATTATCATAAAACTCTTCCCTCCCAGGTTTTTTTTTTTTTGCTTTCTTGTATTGTTCCATAACTGGCTTCTGCTCCCTTCCTCCTATCCAATGTAGTGCTTCTGCGTCTCTGACATTACACTTACCACTCTTTTCACTGCCTTCTCCACCCTATTTACTTAGTATTTACTGGTTAATCTCTAGGCTGTTTTTCTCCAGTGTGAGTCCACTGCGAGTTCTTTGATGTGAGCATTATGATGTTGAGTGAATTCCCCTTTGAAGCAGGGCGGTTGCATGTGCCGCCACAGTCCAGCGTATTATCCAAGTTCATATACAACTTTATTGCCGCTAATATATCTTAATTACAACTCGATCCTTGATGTCTATAATAGGCGCACAATGAAACTATCCCGAGGCCATCGACAATTTTTATTTAACATCACTCTCGTTCTTCTCTATTTCTGTGCTAACAATATTCCAAATGTACCATGCTTATGTTCACTGCGCCAATGCTTATCACCACCTCCATACTGTAGAGCTTCGTGGACATGCTCCATTTATATCAACATTTAGATGTATGTTCTGAAATTAAAATATATGTGCACTCCTCTCCACTCATTTTCTTCCATGCTACACACTGCTCATCTTCTTGGGCAAAACTCCTTTTAAAACTTGGCGTTCTTAGAGAGGTGTCCCTAGCTGCCCTTGCCTAAACAAAAAAGTGCCCGGTCCTTCGAGTTATCGTAGAACACTTCCTTCCTTATATTTTTGTTCTGTATTTTCTAGTCTTCCACTGCCATATTTCCCATCTTCTCTAACCACTTATTGCGCTACGCCTGTTTAGAAGTTTAAGGTGTCTGAGTGTTCTTTTTTAAGTTTTTTTTATGTCATCCAGTTTTCTACTTTTTGTCCACCACTGGTAACCCACAACCTTTCTACACAAACATTTAAACCCTCTTGCTGCCCATTCGCTGTCCTGAAATATCCCAATCTCTTCTGCTTCGTGCTTCCTTAACCTCGAAAGATGCCCCCCGTCTTCAGATACCGCTTCAGTTGTAGTTTTTTCCAGATTCCTCATGTTCCATGGATTCCCAGGGCAGCTGCGCAATCTGTTGTCAGAAATAGGCAGCACCGCTATGCGACATTTACCACTGTAGGATACATCTGCCGATCAGTCTCACCAAACACTGTTTTCAAGGTTTTGAAGCAAATGTGTGCCATCAATAGGTAATCCCTCTGGCTTATCATGTAGTAACAGTGGGAAATAAAGCAGTGAATATATTCCGGGCTCTCGTTAGCCTGGCTCCTGCAAACACGAGAAATAGAATTTCCACTCTGCTCCTTTGAGGAGCTTTTTTGTGCTTTTCTTCTTTTTTGTATTTATTTCTTCCTAGCACTACTAGGTACACCGCAGCAACAGCCTCACAGCGCGGATACACTGTGCCGATACAACGGCCTATAGCATATAGTAAAACATTTTGAATAGCGCGGGAAGAAAACAGCGAAAGACACGTCTGCCACGTCTTTGTGCTATTGAATATCATTTACCGTGGTATACCAACAGGCCCAAATTGCTGCGGTTGTGAACTACAGCATATAGCAATGGCCTATGCACCGCGCCTTTCCCAGGCACAGCTAGTTATGAGGAGGGGACACAGCTCAACGACACGCTTCGCACAATCACCGCTGGGTTTCGCGATATCAGCACAGAGTCCGATCCGTCTGAAGGGCACCGTTCGTTTTCGCGTGCTAATTCTATATTCTTGCTAATCGTCCTTAGGGTAGCGTGCACACTGGCCCCTAACTATTCCAAACAGCTAACGAAGAAAGAAAGGTAGGGGAGAGAGCACGCTACAAAGGGCGAGAAGAAACCGGGTGCGGTTTGTGGTCAGGACAGGTCGGGATACAAGTCCAGCGCACCAAATGTATCACAAGATAAGCAAGTAAGCGGCCTCCTTTATCTTGCTCCTCGGCTGCAACAGCGGCAGATAAACGGCCATGACTAGCGCTCACCGAGAGTGTTTTTTTTTGTTTTCTTTTTTGCAGAAACGCAAAGCGTGTAAACGAATAACGCAGAGATGAGCATTCAGCGCGCACTTTAATGGGAGCTGCATCCTAGATGTAGCAGTTATGAGCGGGTACCACCCTGAACTAATTATTAAGTGCATGCAAGTTTTACACAGGCGGAACCTACAGATACCATCTGCCTATATAGGTGGTCATAACCTATATAGGCTGTGGGTATGTGGAGGTGTCTGTACACTGTACCATAATAGTACATGTATAGTTCTACCCAAGGAACTGCACCTGCGCACCAAACGGCTAAATTAACTTTCTGAAATATTTTTTCGCTTGTGTACTGTACTCATAACAAATGTTAGAACCGGTTAAGTTGCATGCTAACACTAGTTAGCAGTCATACGTGGTTTCAAAATCATACCTAAAGAATATAGAAGGAACGAAACACATGCGCAATCTCTCGCATTGTCAAGAACATGCAGGCGTAAAGCAAGCTGGACCAACAATGAATGGATGGACGGATGCTATGAGCGTCCCCTTTGAAACAGGGCAGTGGGTTGCACCACCAAGCTCTTGTTATTTTGCCTAAGGTCCTACATTTATTTTTGAGAAACACAAAAATACAAAGAATTCCAAGCATCAACCTTTTTGAACCAATACTGGGAACTCTGTTTCTGTATGTCTCCATTGTTTGTGGTCTCCCTACTTTTCTGCCACCTCCAACCACCTCTTACTAAACTCTATAGTGGACACGTTTACTTTGCCCCTGCTATCCCTGAACCCAAGGACTTCAAGGAGGTCAGAGGAGCCTAGACTTGGAGCTGGGTAGCTTTCTTCACATTCTAATAAAACATGTTCCGCCATTTCTCTAGCTTTACCACAGTAAGCACATGCATCGCCGTGGTGACCTCGCATTACAACTACGCGTTCTAAGGCATGCTGATCTCACTTTGAAAAGTAAGGAGCTTCCCTTTGAGTTATCATAAATTGTTTGTTTCCTGATTTCGTTTTTTCCTTTGAGGTAGTTAGTCATAGCAGGTTTCTTTTCCATTGCCGCCACCCATCACCTTGTCTCAGCCTCCCTGACTTTGCGTTTGACATTCTTTGTTGCTGCGTTGCAGGCTATACCAGTCGCATATTTGCTGGTAAGCTTCCTAGTTCTTTTCCTTCACTGCGAGTCAATGTTTTGCCTGTACAAATACCTGAACACCTCTTGCACCCCATCTACTTTCTTCCATTTTCCTCAGTCGTTCTTCAAAATAAATTTTACTCTCAGCCTCCCTTACTTCAAAATTTCATTAGCTTCATTAGTTACCAAGGGCATCCAACGCGAGGCGTCCCACTGAGCTTTGGCTGCCATCAAGTCCTGAATGTACCACCGACTTCAAGCAAACAACCGCATTTCCAAATTTAAGCCCTGGAACCATTACACTTTTCTACATACACCAGAGCACCTCGTACCTTTTGTATCCCCATAGCCCTCTGTGTTTCATTATGGCCGCATTTCTCTTCCCTTTTGCTATTATTTTTTCCTGTGTCTCTAGATATCTACCGCCTTCATTTATCCATATACCTAAGTATTTGTATTCTCTTACCCGAGGTATTTCCTGGCCCTGTATCAACACTGTCTGTTCACCGTTTTCATTGAATACCATAAAACCTGATTTTTTAGGCTAATTTTCAATCCTAACTTCTCACATTCTTCCCCAGAGATATCAGCCAGATGTTGCATATCACTTTGCTTGTTAGCAAGCAACACAATGTTGTCCGCATAAAATAAACCTGGAAGCTGCTGCTCAACTATTGTGCCGGCTTGTTTGTATGAGAGGTCAAATCCGATATTGATTCCTTCTAGCACTCTTTCCATCCTTACCACGTACATCATAAACAGCAGCGAGGATAAAGTGCAACCCTGTCTCAGTCCCTTGTTGATATCAGCTTTATCCTCGCTCGTCATCCCGTCCCATTCAATGCAAACAGTATTTTTTCGGTAAATCTCCCTCAATAGTTGTATACAGTCGTTGCCTATACGTCCTCCTTCCAGAATATTCCACAAAATGCTGTGATCTTTGTTGTCATACGCTCCGGTGATGTCTAGAAACGTCACATATAGCGGTCTCCTTTCTTCTCTGGATATTTCAATACACTGAGTAAGGACAACTAAGTTATCATCCAGCTGCCTATCGATTCTGAAACCATTCTGAAGTTCGCCCTATTACATAGTTACGACACACATGGCGTGTGTGCCGAATACGACAGCACTCAGTTGGAAGGTTGGAACATGAACGTTTATTGCTTCCATCTGGGAGCGTATATATACGAAAATGAAAGGGGGAAGGGAGGGCAAGGGAAACGATAGCAGAAGAAACCGCACGCGTGCCGCCAGCGCTTGCGAGGCAGTTTGATTGTGACTGACGTCACTTTACAACATCTCTCCTCTCTTAATACTGGAGTCGCTGTACTGGTTTTCTTTGACGTGTAGAGCGCCGCGGGGGCTGTCGGGTTCATCCGTGGCAGCGTTGCTCGCTGCGAGTTCCGGTTGGATTTCATGCTCTGGTTCTGGTATGCCCCCTTGTTCAGCTGACGGTCTCAGCGATTGTGGGTAGTCACTAGGAGTACCTGTTCTTGATGCTCGATTTGCTACTTCTTGATCTGTACCAAGCGATGGCGTCAAATTTTCCAGCTTCCGCACCTGGTCAACATGTCATCGTACTGATCCGGCCGGCGTTCGTATGGCAACCATCCAATTACCTATTTTGGACTGTACAATTCCTGGCGTCCATTTCTCACCCGTTCCGAAGTTGCGGGCATACACGGCAGCTTCAGGTAATGACAGTTGCCAATCGTCTGCTTCGTTGGCTGGCCCTGCGTGTACAGGAGGAAAACATGTATCTAACCGGGATCGAATTTGATATCCGAAGAGCAGTTGAGTACCGAGGATCCTGCATCGCTGAACTTGGCAATCAAATCTCGTCCGTAGAGGCTCGGACCTGAACAGTTCAGGACTATCAAAGAACTCTTGACCTCCTTGTCGCTGTGGATCACCGGCATGCTCAATTTCCCCAATACTGGCAGCTCTCCAAGATAACAGGACAGTTTGATGTATGCGGGTGTTAATGGCGGCCACTGTTCATGGTTTTTCTCAAACAGCTCTCTAGGCACAACACAGACGGGTGAACCGGTGTCCACAATCATGGGTACATCAATGCCACACCATGTGAAAGTACGACAAATAGGAGGTGACAGCTGACCTTTCGATGGCACAGTTAATGCCCAAATGTGCGCTTCGTCATCGTCTACATTTTCCCTTTTGACATCCGCTGTTACTGTGAAAGCTTCTCCTTGCCTGCATTGTGAACGTGCCTTTAAGCGTCCTTTCCGCACGTCGCTTTGGCACACCTTGGCCAGATGGCCGTACCCACCACAGCGGTAACACCTCGCTTTCGCACAGCTGCAAGCATGGCTGTTGTGTTTCTTGCTTCCGCCATGCCCACATTCTAACTCCGATTCATGAGCATACGCTTGGCATGCATGGACCTTGAGCACGGGAACCAAGGTCGGCAGACATCTGCTTTGTATCCTTTTCAGCTGCTTCTGCCTATATGGCAATTGCTTCGGCCTCCCTCAACATTTACTCTACTCCGTTTTTGCTAGTAGCCGCTTCTGCAAAGCGTTTGACCTGACTCCACAAACGATCCTGTCACGAAGCATTCGATCTAGCATGTCACCGAAATTACAGCCATCCGCAATTCGGCGAATTTCAACGATTAACTGTTGAATGGGCTCACCTTACAACTGGAAGCGATTGAAGAACCGGAAGCTCTCCGTTATCTCATGAAACTTGGGGTCGAAGTAGTCATCCAAAACTTTGACTGCTTCCTCGTACGCAACTTAGGCTTCCTCGGTGAAACTTGTCCAGAGAGCACTTGCACGGTACGCGTACTTAATGCAGCTACCAGCAACGCCCTCTTCTTTCCCGAGTCACTGACGCCAGTTGCCTCGAAATAAGCTTCTGCCTTCGTGATGTAGGCCTTCCAGTCACACTGGTCGTCATACTCTGGCAGTTGGTGATGAGCCATGGTCGGTATACTCGCGGTCGTTGTTTCCCTTGTTTCCAACTTGACTGCCCTGGCTTACTTCATCCTTCACTTCGAGGTTCTATCTGGCCTCGTCGCCATTTTTACATAGTTATGACACACGCGGCGTGTGCGCCGAATACGACAGCACTCAGTTGGAAGGTTGGAACATGAACGTTTATTGCTTCACTCTGGGAGCGTATATATACGAAAATGAAAGGGGGAAGGGAAGGCAAGAGAAACGATAGCAGAAGAAATCGCACGCGCCGCCAGTGCTTGCAAGGTAGTTTGACTGTGACTGACATCACTTTACAACACGCCCAATATGCCATTATTCTCTGCCCATGCTTGCAGCCTCAATTTAATCACCTGCACTGCTAACCTGTATACTACCGATGTAATGGTCAGTGGTCTATAAGAGTGAATTTTATTTTTCCCCCTTACCTTTATAAATTAGATTCATTCTACTTTGTCTCCAACTGTCTGGTATTCGCCTATGTTGTAAGCATTTTTCTACTGCTTTCAACAGAGCTTCCTTACTTTTTGGTCCTAGCCTAACGTCAGTCTAACGGGAACCTCGTCTAAACCTGTGGCTGTGCGTTTAGGAATTTTCTCTTCAGCTTTCTTCCAGTTCAAATTAGTCAGCACCAACTCCTTTTCCCGTAGGTTCTCGTTCATTCTTTTTTTTTCTCAGAAACCACCTCGTCATTGCTCTGAAATGATTTGGCTGTTATTTTTCGAATGTTTTTAATGCCGCGTCCCCTTCCAGTTTATTTCCATCTATGCCAAGGATATGTTGCTGTACTGTTCCCAACTTCCTGCCTAATACGTTAATGTGGTTCCAAAATATTCTAGGTGCGGCCTTCTTTTTCTCACGTATTTCTGACAACTAACGTTCACTTTCACCTTTAATCTTTGCTTGAACTAATATTTGAACCATGGTTTTTTTTTCCCACGGTATATTTCCTATTTTCTGTCTATTCATCCCGCAGCAACTGTGCGTTTTTTGTCTGCCTGTGTTCTCGTGATGCTTTCTTTCGTTCGTCGATCGCCTCCCGTATCTCCCTGTTCCACCAGCTTTTCGGCTTCCTTTTTCCTTTCCAACAAGTATTTTGCTTCTCTTTCCTCATTTCTTTCGTCATTACACTTACAAGCTCACTATGTTCCCACTCCTTGCTTGGTCATTAATCAAGTTCTTTCTCAACTCTTGTGGCTACATTTGCTATTTGTTCATCGTTGAAATTTGGATTGGTCATTCTTCGTTCCTTGATCTCTTTCTCAACTACATATCCCATTTTCAAAATGATGCATTTATGGTCACTCCCTATGCTGCTATCCTTTTCCTTGTCAATGACCATTTCTTTCAAAATCCTTCTGTCATCAGATAGTAATCGATGGCCAATTGTCTATTTCCGCTTTCCATGTGATTTGGTCATCACATTTTGGCCCTGTATTCACAATAACGAGGGCATGTTGCTCACAGAGATCTAGCATTAACCTCCCATTGTCGGTATAACCGTCTAGATCCTGTATGTGGGCATTCATGTCACCCAGCAGGATCTCCTTCCCAAAACAATATCCGCAGTGAGGCATTTTACTAACTCGGGATTCTTTTCTTTGCAATTTTTCCCTGTCCATAAATACGTCACTCCCAGACGAGTTTTCTTTCCAATGACTGCCTGATAGCCAAAGAAGCTCTTGACACTTTGAATTTACTCTTTCCCACTTGGCCCCCTGATGTATGAGCATTCCGACTCCCCCTTCTTTTCTTTCCAATTTGGTTCGGTTGCACCCTTCCCAAACATAATTCTCAATCATTGGTGGTTCTCCTAAGTCTCTAAGGTGCATTTATGTGAATGCGTACACACGTGTTTGTTCTCTATTTAACTGCTCCTACCAATCTCTAACCACTTTTCTTTTGTTCTGCCACCCTGCATGTTTATATAACCTATTGCACATCGAGCTCTTTCTCGTTTTTCTGTTGCTACCTGTGCTGTATGTTACCCTGGTCTCCTTAGCGCCCGCAGGCCCCCCAAAAAAGCAATTGCACGACCAGCGAGTCACCAGCCCACTTCACGTCCAAGCCTGTGATCGAAGTGGATTCCATCTCTTTATAATCCCCCATACCATCTGACTTCCCTGTTGACTTCCACAACTCGAAACCTTTCTCTCGGCTCACTTGCCAAATCG
Source organism: Dermacentor silvarum (assembly GCF_013339745.2). Lineage (NCBI taxonomy): Eukaryota > Metazoa > Arthropoda > Arachnida > Ixodida > Ixodidae > Dermacentor > Dermacentor silvarum. Next base: position 98,240,565 of record NC_051163.1, on the reverse strand, counting down.
CCTCATTAGTGGCCGCAACTGCTCTTTGTACGTTAATGTCACATACAGGTACCTCTGGCACAGTGCATACCACAATGTGCACCCATGGAGACACTTCGCGTAAGTTGTCTAGACCCTTCGCCAAACGCTGGGCTATTCCCGCCCCTTGCCTGTTCAGCACTTCATTTAGGCCGTCCGCTATTACAAGGTTGCGTACCTGAGCATTCTCCACGAGCTTTTCTCTAGCTCGCTCCATGACATTGGCCAATGACCATCCTGAAAACGTGCCTACTACTACTCTTTTGTCGCCTTTCACCCGCTCCACAACTGCCGCTGAGCACCTAGACAGATTTGAGTCACCAGTGATTATGACATTTTTACTCTCCCCTCCTGACGAGGTCTCACTCTGCTTTCCTTTGTCCTTGTCCACGTGATTCTGATTGGACACAGGGCATTGATCCCTGCATTCCTGCTTTCCCTTTGCAGCAGCGTCAAGATAGGTGACCCTCTTTCCAGCATGTTCCACGCATTCTATGCGCTTTGTTGGCACTTCCGGTCCTGTCTCACCGGGAGCTGGTGTTTCGTCGTCACTACCATTTTCGTTCGTAATGGCGGCCCTGTTAAATTTTTCCTCGGCTGCTTGGAGTCTTTTTTCCACTGCTTTCCATGCATCACATTCCATATTGAGTTCACTTCTCAGCTCTGCGATTCGATTCACAAGCTCAATCTGGACATCCTCCATTTTCTTTAGCCTAGGATCGACATCACAGGGTGTGTCGATTGGCTCAGTTTCCATGCTCTTCTCATCGGTCCCCTCGTCTACCTTGAGGGACCCCCCGCTCGCTGCACGCTTTCTCGCCCTTTTTGCTATATATTGCACTTGACTTTCTCAAACGCTATCACTGAACCTTCCGAAGCACGTACCTACAAAAGGCTGATACGCACAGAACCTAAAACCTTAAAGTGCCAGAATTTATTTATCTGTAATTAGTCACAAAGTATCTGCACAAAATGTCGAGGAAACTTAATTCATGACACACGTTTGCAAGTGTTCGGACACGTGGTCATGCTCCGACTGTCCTACAAGAGCAATATAGCAATACACGCAATAGCAACACACGCATGCTGAACACTAATGGCTAATATCCTTGACCATGCGCACATGTTGAAACACGTGTCAGGAAAAGACGTTCTGACTGTGCTAAAAAATGAAATACACACGAAGGAAAAAAAATGAACAATATCTGATAGCCCTGCCGCTTCCAACCTACTATTTAGTAGGTTGCGAGGTAGGTTGATGATGATGATTTTTTTCCATCCCCTTTGAAATGGGGCGGCGACAAATAGTCACCTAGCCATTTAATCAGGTATGCTATACATGTGCTTTATCCCATTTTTGTATACCTCTCATTTTTTTTTTTCAAAAATTTACCTTGTACTGCTACCTATGATTTTAAGAGATCAAGTCATATCCATCTTTTCCCTGCTTATTTTCTACCAGTACTCTAATCATCTCTTGCTTATCTCTACGGCTGATCTGTTGATGTTTCCTTCCACTTTAAACCCAAGCGCTTCTGGGAGTTGCGCGTTACCTACGGTTCTCGCTGGGTGGATCCCGTCGCATTCCATTAGGATGTGCCGAGTGGTCTCTGGATCTTTACTGCAGCAGACACATGCCTCATCTAGTTCCGAATATTTGGTCCGGTATGTTTTGGTCCTTAGGCAACCAGCTCGAGCCTCAAATAGCAAGGCACTTTGTGTTATCGTACAGATTTTCCCTTCTAATTTCTTTCTTCTCATTCTTGTAAATCTCCATTTTCCTTTTTGTTTCCATTCTTTGCATCCAATTCACGGTCTCTATTTCTCTCTCTTTCTGATGACTCCCCCCCCCCCCCCCCTGGTTGTCTATTTACAGTTTCGATTATCCTGTACTTGGTTGCCAACTTCCTTGACCTCTTCCTCCATTCTGTGTCCATGCTTTTCATGTAGATATACTTGTGCACTTTAGCCGCCCATTTATTTTCATGCATGTTCCCGAGCCTTTCTTCAAAACTAATTTTGCTCTGTGCTTCTCTGACTTCAAAAGAGGCCCAACCCATGTCACCCTGCACTGCCTCAATTGTGGTATTACCGTGGGCTCCCAAAGCCAACCGGCCTACTGATCTTTGGTTAACTTCCAAACCCGACAAGATATCCGATTTTAAGCATAGAATGGCATTTACAAATGTTAGCGCTGGCACCATTACTCCTTTCCAGATTTCACGCACCACCTCATACTTATTGTGGCCCCACAGTGCTCTGTGTTTCATTATTGCTGCATCCCGCTTCCCCTTTATTTTCAGATTATCTTGGTGGTTGCTTGAGTAATTCTTTCCTTCGTTTATGTGTACGCCGAGGTACTTATATTGCTTCACTATGGGTATTACTTGCTGTTGAATTGACACCACAAGGTTATTCGTCCCTTCATTAAAGATCACAATTCCTGATTTCTCTGTGCTAAACTTGAGGCCTAGATTTGTCGCTGCATTCCCACAGATATTCGCAAGTATCTGTAATTCTTTTTTGTTGTCCGCTAGTAGCACAATGTCGTCTGCGTACATCAGTCCAGGGACCTTCTGTTGCACCATTTGTCTATTACGCATGTAGGATAAATCAAAACCTAATTCACTGTTTTCCAGTCGCCTTTCTATACCCTTTCTAATTCGCTTTCTAATTTGCTGTTTTCCAGTCATCTTTCTATACCCACGTAAAGCGTGAACAACAATGGTGACAGAGGGCATCCTTGCTTCAATCCTTGGTGAATTCCCACCATTTCATTACCTTTTTGACCTTCCCATACCACTTGTACTTGGTTGTCTCTATATATCTGCCTCAACAGCTCCACGAAATCTTCATCTATGCCTTCGTGCTGAAGAATATCCCATAACAATTCCCTGTCTAAGTTGTCATAAGCTCCTTCATTATCTAGAAATGCTATCGATAAAGGTCTTTTCTGAGCTACTGAAATCTCTATGCACTGAGTTAGTACAAGCATATTATCCTCTAAGCGTCTGCCTGGCCTGAACCCATTCTGTAGTTCCTCCAATACATCACGTTTTTCTCCACCCACTTCGACAGTTCTAATTTTATGGCTTGCATTGCCATTCTATATATCACCAACGTTACTGTAACTGGCCTGTACGAGCTCGTCTTATCCTTATCTCCTTTGCCTTTGTAGATGAGATTCATCTTGCTTTCACACCATGCAACGGGAATTTTCTTTATTCTAATCACTTCCTCTATGGCATTAGTCAGCAGTGCCTTGCTTTTTGGACCGAGATTTTTCATTAGCTGAGCCGAGGTTTTTGATTAGCTGAGTGCGCTTACGAAGATCCTGTCCGTTCTGCTCTCCGCGGCGACTGCACTAAGCACCATTGGATTCCCTCAGCTGTACGGAAACAAGTGTTGCGTCGCCAGTTGTGAACTCCAGCACAGCAGATCATCCTTGCACAGCAATGCCTCAGCCTTCGCCTGGTCACTCCGACGGATAAAGTAGGCTACTGCATTCATTCCGACTGGCCACTAACGTGGCATTAAGAAACAACTGAAAGATACGCAAGCGACAGCTCCGAGCGACGTGCTGCTACAGCACGAACGGCTGCGCGCAGAAAAACCGTACGACACACGTGACACCAACATGACGAGACGCATCATTCATTTCAATGCTGATACGAGACGCCTTATCGTCGCGTGCCAAACACGCTATGTGATTTGCAGCAGCACGAGCAGAGATTGCGAAACATGAAGTACCGCTCACCTGAAAGCAGTGCAGAAAAACCACGAGCGCCCGCTGAAATAGCTGTGGCGCAGCTCAGCCGTATAACCTGGAATAACGAACATTAGTTCAATACTATTTCATTCCGCAACGCACGCAGAAGAGTGCTAAACATAGAATAAAGAGTGCTAATGCTGATAAACACACAAGCGAAGCACAAAGCAATTTCAAAGCTAGTTGGGAACCAGGAAGATCAGTTCACGCCGCAGCCTTTTTTCTAAAGATTTCCACGGCTTCCATCGTGGCGCTAGCATAGCTAGTGATTAAACAATAAGGTCTATCGTGCAAGCGAATGTGGAACCATTCACTTTGCACGCTTAACTTTTCGCACCCATCCCAAACGACTTCCCCTTATCTTCTTTATTTTCTTATCTTCTTATCTTCACAAAATGAAAAAAAAAAGAAACTCATTTAAGAGTGAAAGCATCGTTTCTCCCGTGAAGGCTAACCAACCGGACGTCCGTCTGGTTAACCTGCCTGCCTTTCATTATTTCCTCCATAGAGTAAGTATTAGAGTGTACTAGACAATGGTCGAGTGGGCCGAACGGCGCTCTGCCGCTGAGGCGCCGCGTGTGGAAAAATAGTGCGAGGGCGCTGCGAGCGAACTAGATTGGGGCGGAGACGCGCTCCGCGGCATATTCAACGTACTTTCGCTGCGGGTGCCGAGGCCGATTGTGCATAGTACGCTCTTAAAATAGCGCTTTATTTCAACTGTAAATTTATGTTTACACCATTTTGCCAAACATATATACTTGAGGCATAGATTATACAACGCGACGTCTTCAATTTTGCTGTCGTTGTCAAGCGCGTCGTCTGCTAGCGAGCGCGCGTTCGCTACGCGGACGCTGGCGGACGCCCAGTTTTTCTCGCAGATCCTCTGTGCAGTACATTTTTTTATTGGCTTAGTTGCTTCGGTGCGCCCATGACTCTTTACGCCGGTGCCAAATGTAGTTTTAGCCAGGTGAACTGCTGTTTTTACCACTGTCCTCTAAAGGTAACTGGTATCTCCGCACCATGAAGGCTACGTAAGAAAATTTTATTATTGGTATCGTGTCATTTTACACGCGCTCCTTCTTGGTGGATATTGATCAGGGACAATGATCGAAGAAAACAATATCAGAGCGAAATAAACCAGGTTTATTAACTGCGTGGCGCCAAGAATGACCAATGTATTTCTAGGTAATTAAATCAAAGGGTACATAGACATGTATATTTACGATATATATATATGTAAGGGAAAAAATTACAAATATTATAAATGCAATAATTTAAAAAGTGAGAACTCCCGACCGGAAGAAGCGCACGTGTTTGCAGTAACAAACACACTTATTAGTGAATACTGGAAATAAAACTCTCATTCGCAGCAATAATATTCATAGCAGGCAAAACCATCTTTATATATATAACTGAACGGCTGCGTTCACTTAGCCGGTGCACTATCATAACGACCATAATGAAACAAAGGAACAGCATGTTTCACATACACGTGCAGATACACGTGCATATGTGCAGATCTGTTGCGTTCGTTTAAGAAGTACGTACCACATGGGGCACCCAGTTTTAATGAGTTGCAAATATAGTGAGACTTTCAAAAAAAGTTTTCCTTGTCGGAATCAAGTTAGCAGATTTACAGGCTGCCCGAAAACGGGGCGTTTATATCGAATGAGAGCTAGGAACTTGTTAAGCAGTACTTATTAACACCCGTCCGTTAATTCTCTCCGGAACTGTCCTCTGCGCAACAGCCACGACCCTCCGGCAGCAAAATCATTCGGAATAATTAACAGTCCTCACTTGCATGCAGTCACTCACCTTTGAGATTTCAATAGTGCTGTTATGCGTTACATTCGAACGGAAATTACAATTTGGCGTCGTACAGTATATCAATGACACACACACACACACACGCACGCATATATATATATATATATATATATATATATATATATATATATATATATATATATATATATACACAGGGTGTTTCAGCGAACACTTTCAAAATTTCTTAAAGGTTGCCTGTGGCAGTTAGCACAATTCTAGTTCATGAGCTGGTCTACTCGAAGAGGCGGACATTACTTGCACAAGAAATTGAAATACATAATCGAATAATTAACAGAAATTCACTAATTAAGTTTTTAACTAATTACCTGATGGACGATATTGTAATTTACAAATTGTAGCCGTGGAGTTCGCAAGGCGGATCCAGTTGGAACGAATTCTCGGGATCACACCGGTTTCGAGATATTAATTCCCGAACTTTGCGAAGAAATGCATTGGCGTTCCAGTTAGGTTCTTAACAAAACGTCGCTTTTTGCATGGAAACACAAAATTAACTGGAACGCCAATGCATTTCTCCGCAAAGTTCGGGAATTAATATCTCGAAACTGCTGTCATCCAGAGAATTAATTCTGAGTGGATCCGTATTGCGAACTCCACGGCTACAATTTGTAAATTGCAATATGGGCCATCAGTTAATTAGTTCAAGACTTAATTAGCAAATTTTTGTTAATTAGTCGATTAGGCATTTCAATTTTTTTTGCTAGTAATGTCCGCCTCTTCGAGTAGATCAGCTCATGAGCTAGAATTGTGCTATCTGCCACAGGTAACCTTAAATAAATTTTGAAAGTGTTCTCTGAAACACCCTGTATATATATAACTGAACGCAGCCGTTTATAATATACAAGCTGCAGAGTTGAGCGGTCATACATTTGGGAACGGCATTACATTTATGCATGAAATACAGGATAAGCGTAACATGTTTTTCTCGGAAATCAGACCCGAGAATAATTTATGTTTACACCCCCAGAAATAAGCCGAAGAACGCAGTCACCTGCTTTTTTCTTTTTCTTTTTTTTAATATACGCAAATTCTTCGGTTGTACGTGGCAAAACCACGATATGATTATGAGGCACCCGGTTTAGTTTTTGCCACCTGGGGTTCTTTAACGTGCACCTAAATAGAAGTACACGAGTCTTTTTTCCATTTCGTTTCCATCGAATTCCGTGACCTGGATTGAACCCGCGAGCTCCAGTTTAGCAGCGCTACGCCGTATCCACGATATAGACATAATTAGGCTACCGCGCAGGCTTTTTTTCTTTTTTTCTTTTTTGAAGTATCGACTGGAAAAAAAAATTCCATGTACGGCTTACGGCCAAAGGTTAGCATATAGAATGGCTAACTAAAACCGTTTTCGGCGCTCGAGGTCCGACTGCAATAAATAACCCCGTACCAATTACTCCGCATTCTGTTTACTCCGCTTTCTTTCTTTCCTTCTCTTTCTTTTATTCTTTTTGAAGTATTGACAGGGGAAACAATTTCCACGTACGGCTTATATGGTCAAAGATGAGCATATAGAATGACTAACAAAAACTGTTTCCGGCGCTCGAGGTCCTACAGCAATAAATGACCCCGTACCTATTACTCCGCACTCTGTTACGCGAGGAAGGCAAAAACTTGAATGAAATGTTGCGCTGCAGTTTACTCTTTTTTTTATCTATAACAATGCTTCCCGTAAATCTGAGTACAAAGCGCCGCATGGGGCAGATACATGCTGTTTACTTGTTTGAAGCGGCAAGCAGGAAGGTTACATGTGTTTCTCCGTCTGCGCTTCACGAGGCCTACTGATGGAAAACTATATGCGCAACAATACACACGAGAGATACATGCTGCTTGAAGAACGAGCAAAGTATTTTTTTTCCCCAAAGGGAACCGTACAATAACAGAGTAGAATGAAAGCCGACACTGCGGCCGCAATGCACGCGCAATCACCGAGCGGCATTCGAAAATAATAAAAAATAAATAAGAGAAAGAAAGGAATTTATTCTTAAGGCATATCTGCATGTCATATGGAATTATGAACCCCATTTGATTGGTCTGAACGCAAATACCAGCGCGCGAAGTTGTACGAATGACCCTGCCGAGCAGTATCGCCAGCAGTTTTCAACGGCGCGACCTTGATGCGGCTCAATCCAGTTCGACCGCAGCGCCGCCCCAGTATTTTTCCACGTCGGGCGCCTCACTGCAAAGCATGCGCCGCCCCAGCCGCTCGTCCCACTCGACCATATTCTAGTACACTCTAGTAAGTATCCGAGGAAGAACTTCCTCCATGGTTTCCTCTCACATTCGGACTGCCCAGAAGGTATCCGGCTAGAAGGGTGCGAAAAGATCTAGTCCTTCGGGGATCGAACCCAGGACGAACGCCTTCCCGAGCGGCTACTCTACCTTTTGAGCTAACCAGAAGGCTAGCAAGTGGCACACGGATTGTTAACTACAGGTGTAAAAGAAGCGGAAAAGCAAATCGTCCCTGCTGAAATTCAGAATCGATAAAATTCGGGTACTTACTTACGTGTTGGAACATTAGATACTCCGCTCCAAAACCCGCCGTGGTTGCTCAGTGGCTATGGTGTTGGGCTGCTGAGCACGAGGTCGCGGGATCGAATCCCAGCCACAGCGGCCGCATTTCGATGGGGGCGAAAACACTCGTGTGCTTAGATTTAGGTGCACGTTAAAGAACCCCAGGTGGTCCAAATTTCCGGAGCATTAGACCCCATTGAGGGCAGCCTCCACTACGGCGTGCCTCATAATCAGGTCATGGTTTTGGCACGTAAAAGCCATATTTTTTTTATTCCGCTCGAAAAGCAATGCTTTGCAATCGAGGCAACGAAATTAAGCAAACGCTCCCTTTTTCATGTATTGTTTATAGAAGTTGCACAAAGCCTGCGCTGGTATTTTCTACGAGAGTCCGCTCTTCGGCGGTTAGCGACGATTTACGTGACCCACTACTCCGTACGTTTTTTTTTTTTTTTCGAGTACAGTATACGTTCTACATTGGCTGCATTGCTAAGTATTGTGCTCATTATGTACTTTATGCATGATGCTTTCTGTGTCGCGGTTGCCGAGTTTGTACGACAGTTTGTAATAAATATTGGCAAACACGTTTCATCCGCATGAGCCCGCACATTGCAATAATTTATTACCAAAAGCAAAACAAGTTCTAGAACAAGCTTCTTTTTTTATGTAGCGACATTATGCCCCAGCAATAACGTATTTACATAAGCTACGTTTATTATATACAAAACCAACCCAGCCACTTCGAGTGGCATCGCAGTCGACAGCACTTCAGCATTAGACCCCATTAAGGGCAGCCTCCACATCGGTCACCACAGCCTCCTTCGTCTTTCCGGTGATCTTTCGCAGCTTGTCAATGAGACAGGCACTGGAACGCACTTTCTTCAGAGCATCCGCCCCCTCCTCATCGTCGACGGCACCACCTCCCGCTCTGACGAATTCGACAGCCCTGTCCAGGAGACGAACGTTCCTGTCCAGGAGCTCCGCCATCTCAGTTACACCTTCCACATCGTCGTCCGGGTCCCACGCCACCATGAGATGCGTCACCGTATAGTTCTTCCTGAGGCCCTCCAATACGACAGAGAGTTCTTCGCTCCTTATTCCGTAGTACTCGCAGACGTTGACTTCATTCAGAACGTCGTTGGTGGCCAGTAGTTCCGACAGGGACGCCGCGATCTCGGGAGTCATCAGCTCCGCGTACATGGAGAAAGTCGTCACCGACCGGTTCTCCCGCAGGGCGTCGAGAACCCTGACCAGGGTCTCGGCTCGGTCCACGGTCATGAGGTTCTGGACGCGAGTGAGAGTTGTGGTTCGCTGCAAGACGGACACGAGACCGTCGGTGAGCGCGTCAAACATTTTGCCGCTCGGGCAGAAGTGCAGCATCCGCGCAGTCGTGTTTGTCGCGACGGCGTCGAAGAACTCACGCAGGTTCTCCTCGGACACCGATTCGGTGACGTCGACGGAAACTTCAGCGCAGTGTCTGTCCTCTCGTAGCAGCCTGGTCAGGTGCGGCAGAAAGTTCTGCTTCCACACGATGTACACCCTCTTGAAGGTGTCCGCGTACTTCTCCTCCCGAAGCAGGACGTCGACGTCTTCTTCGTCCAGGTCCACTTCGAAAATATCAACCATCTCAAGCGTCGAGTTTTCGGTCAGCGTGTCCGCGAAATCGACCACGGTGCGGGATGTTAGGGGGTTACTAGCGAGCACGAGCTTTTTCAGAGTGCTGTTCATAGCGAGCGCTTCGGCAAGCGACGACGCCCCGTCGTCGCTGATTTCGTTGGACCACAGGCTCAACTCTTCCAGGCGAAAGTTGTCCTGCAAGAAGAACGCGACGTCCATGGCGAAGTGGTCGCCGATCTCACTGCACGACAAGTGCAACACGCGGAGGTTTGCGAAGATCCCCGAAAGGTTGATGCTGAATTCCCCTTCCTCGCTCTCGATTCCGACGAGCTCCAGTTCCTCCAGCGACGACGATTCGTCGAGGTCTTCCAAGACGACCTTGCACACGTTCAGCGGTACTCCGAAGAGCTTCAGCTTTTTCACAAACCCCTCTGTGCTGAAGGCGCGCCGCAGAACGCGGGCTTCATCAACCGACAGGTCGCCTTTGTACTCCAGCCTTATGGCTTTTGCTACGACGTCGACATCGCCCACTGTGCCCGAGCAGGCGTCGCCGTCGGCGTTCGCCCGAAGCCCCTTCTTGAGTACGTCGCTGAGCTCGACGCCTTCAGCTGATGCATCTGCACTGCGGTCACCGGACATCTTCCGTGGCGATAATTCCAAGCTTGAACTTCGCTGTAACACGCTTAGCTTGAGTGATCTTCCACACCTCAAAATCGGCTGTGAGGTGGTGACGTCAAGCACCCTGCGAATACAATAAATACAACGCTTACTCCACCGAACACCGTCAGCTGCGCTTCACGATTACAATGACTTACGTAAATGAAAACGTGATTACCTCGCGTTTTATCGGGGAAATTAACTGAATTGAAAGTGAAATGTAGAAAATAAAACAAAAAAGGGAAATGAAAGTGGACGAAAAGATAATGTGCCGCCGGCGGGAACCGAACCGACAACCTCCGCATTACGCGTGCGTTTATATTGAAAGGAAAAGTTCAATGGGTCTGGTGCCTATTATGAGGAGGAAGAAGTGGTCACGCATACGAAAACGAAACATTTACTTCCTATATTCGCATAATAATACTGAGATATTTGATCATTAATACCTGTAAGAGTAGACACTTTAAGTGCTATTTGCAAGATTCTTATTTCATTTCACCTTACTTTCCTAAAAAAATCCGGCAGATCCCACGCCCTGTGGGAATCGATGTTATGCGAAGCAGTGTGCCTACCAAGTTAACGAAACGACCATAAGAGCACCAAGACGTAGGCGGCTCTTTCATGACCTACATGGCGCGCATGCCATGACATCACTTCACAGAGTCTGCATTTTGCCATTTATCACAGGACTCATGAGCAGCTGGTATATGAGATAAGAGAAGACCACCATCAAGCTATCGCTAAAGGGCATGAAATTATATTTCAGTGGATACCGGGACATACCAGCATTGCTGGTAATGACCTCGCCGACGAAGCCGCCCGGTCTGCTCATCTGGAAGGCCAACCAGTCTCAATCAATCCCCTTATCCAGGACCGACGCTGCAGGAAAACTTCATATCGTGGCTAAAGCTATGGCACACAAATATTGGTCTTCTCTTAACCCGAAGTGCCATCTCCACAAAATTGACCCATCCTTGAAGCTTCAAGTGCCATCAAACATTTCCCGCTCTGAGGCGACAGTATTGTGCCGCCTCTGGCTCGGGGTGGCATTTACAAAGGCCTACTCGTTCCGCATTGGAATGGGGGATACGCACATGTGCGACTCTTGTGGAACCAGAGAAACAATTGAACATGTCTTATGTCTCTGTCCCCAGTTCGACGTCGAGCGTGAAGCTCTCCGGACAGCATTGAACCGGCTGCACTCTCGACCATTTTCGGAAATGAAGATCCTTGGACCATGGCTGTATGCGTCGATGGCACAGAAAGCCACGAAAGCCTTGTTGCACTACCTCAAGTCGACAGGTCTTGGCGACCGTCTGTAGACTTCGTGCGAAGCTTCAAATGTGCGCGAAACTGTGCTCTATTTCCTTTCTCTCTCTTTTCATCCCTATACCCCCTTTCCCCAGTGCAGGGTAGCAAACCGGACGTGCGTCTTGTTAACCTCCCTGCCTTTCCTCTCTTCTATTTCTCTCTCTCTCTCTCTCTTTGATGACCTACAAGACACGCATGTCATGATATTCATGCGACGTAAACCCCACGCGCCTGCGGCGCCTTAGATGATGATGCTGCTTCCGCTCCTGCACCTGCGACCTCTTTCCCTTCTCTTTCCTTTCACTCCCCATCCCCCTGTGCAGCGCGGTTGAGGTGTCCTCTATTGAGAGACAGTTATCGCGCTGCACTTTAACCCAATCTTTCACCCTTTCCAACAATAATCTCTCTCTCATGATATTCATGCCATGACATATCCTTTATGTTCGTCATATACACTTGTCATAGTATGCCAATTTTGGTACATACCAAGTGAACGAAACGGCCATAAGAGCACAAAGACCAGTGGCGCACCAACGGGGATGGGGTTCGGGGGTTGTAACGCCCTAACCCCCTCCCCCCCTCACGCGTCCAGCCTCACCAGTCCAACGTCTACCTTCAGTGCTCTGTTCACATTGTCATTACTATTCAGGAGGTGGCTTGAGGTCGAATTTTCCTGAGTAATATCCCTGTCACACGGCACATATGTAATGTCATTCGCAGCGAATGAGATTGAGTGTTAATGCCATTTTTGTTGCTTTTACAAGGGCATAGTGAATGACATTCACAGCTAATGGCATTCGACCATTGAATGAGTTTCCCGAACTCATTCACGCGCGACTTGTGTAATCTCGACGACAGGAGGTTGGCAAAAAATTACAAGATTAATCAATTAAAACGAAGTGTAACACATTTTCAAATAATCATCCAATGTTTACCGTTGTATTGCTAACAATATAGTGAAAATGTGTAAACAAGAAGCACGATTTGTAAGGTCTCGTTATCATAGCAGCCTGAAGATAAACATTGCCATCAATTGCGAATGCCATTTTATTTTTTTTAATTATAGGGTTTTACGTGCCAAAACCACGATCTGATTAAGAGGCACGCCGTAGTGGGGGACTCCGGAAATTTCGACCACCTGGGGTTGCACCTAAATCTAAGTACACGGGTGTTTTCGCACTTCGCCCCCATCGAAATGCGGCCGCCGTGGCCGGGATACGACGAATGCCATTTTGTTTACCCGTGTAGACTGGGAACGCAAGACTGCAACGACATTCAGTATGAATGACATTTACTGCAAATGACATTACATGTGCCGTGTGAAAGGGGTAACACTCAATGATTGTCTTGTATTTACTCAATCACTCTTAGGTTACTTTGAGTAAAACACTGAAGAAATAAACATAGTCAACATCCTTGTGTCATTATTATAATTATTCGGCCTTTAATTTGCTGTTGGATTCCTTTGGCTGAAGCAAGAAAATTGCATTTTACGCCGAAGTGCCCCCCCCCCCCCCCGCACCACAAGAATTCACCCCCCTCCCCCCCGGCAGAGATCCTGGGTGCGCTACTGACAAAGGCTTAAGCGGCGAGATATATAGATAGATACTGTCAAAGTAGCAAATGTTCGCCAAGAAATCTTCGCATTAAAAAAATTTTTTTTCACCTCCCGATTCATGGCCGATCCCTGGCCGAAACGTTATGAAGTAAATGCTGAGTTTTCGTACATGTGACCACTTCTCCCCATTTATATATATATATATATATATATATATATATATATATATATATATATATAATAGTTACAACCTGTTCGATAGTGTCACTGAAATAAAAGCATTGCTGGGCTGGGAAAGTTAATCACCAGAAGAAGAAAACTGAGACTCAAGTTCTTCCACCGTATCTTCTATAATCAAACAGGCATTGATAGCCGCAACTACCTATCGGAGCCAACTTTTGTCTCGAATCGACTCGACCACTCAAAGAAGGTGCGTGAATACAGCTGCAATACTAACCGTTTTGCTGAATCATTCTTTCCACATACGGTGAAAGACTGGAATTTGTTGCCGGAAGAATGTGTTTCAGTGTCTGATAACCATGATTTTTTTTTCGCGCCTGTGTTTGTGACAATGCATTACTGCCTTAACTTTGTTTAAATTTTCTATTACGCTTGAAAATGTTGACTCATTGAGTGTTCCACCTTGATGTTACTGTGCATTGTGTATTTATTCTTTATTTCTGTGAATGATTTAGCATATCTTTATCTAACTGCCCCCCCCCCCTGCGATAATGCCTTCGAGGCAACGCAGGTATTCTGTAAATAAATATATAAATAAATATATATATATATATATATATATATATATATAACTTGCGCCATAAAATCTCCCATGCAAAACGTGTAAGTGCACTGCGTTTTCGCTACACACGCACCATATCGAACCATCAAACATCAGTTTATTACACTGCTTGTCGAGCATGTGCCGTGGGCTTAGTATTCGCAATATACATTACGCTCATGATATTTTGAAACTGTACAACAACTTGTTGTTTGATATGAGTGTTACAGTCAAAGCTAAAAAAGAAAGCAACATGTCGCAATGGTAGCTGTCGTCGACACACAGAAACTGTCGACTTCACAGATCAAACGCCGCTACAGAAGCAAGCGCCATCTGGTCTTCTCAAACACGAACTGTATTTGAATGCATTTGAAGTTACCACACTATGGATAACGGAATCGACAACGCCCTCCCTATGGTGACGCTCATAATAACCTGGCTTGCCGCACGGCAATGTTTTCGTCCTAACTCCTCATTGAGACCGATATAGTTCCTGAAATGCATTACAAAGAACAACACATAACACCTACACATTCTGACTTAATATATGACACGAAACAGCGGAGGGTTAATTAAGTGATCCTAACAGTTCGTTGAAGACGCAACTCCAAGCGTGCGACAGAAAGCAGGCTTGCAAACACTGCAGCTTCGATCACTTATGTCAACCCGACAACTAGCGCATATCCTTCTTCATGGAGTGGTATTCAGTGTTTCGCACGGTGCAAGCATAAAGTGGGTGCCAAGTACTGCTGGTAGTACTCACCTCAAACTTGCACTACGAGAGTCCGCCGAGAGAGCTTCCGCGCAAGTCGGCCAGCTTCCTTCACCTTATTTACACTAGTGGCACCAACAACGCTTTATTCTACGCTGCAGTGCACATGTGACATCGCAAATCCATTCAAGAATGACGACGCCAGAGGAGCGTTCATTTCCCATGCAGACGAGAACTACATGACTACTTATAGTAAACTCAGCGGCAGGAACGACGCGAGGATAAAGCAAGAGACATCCGCCACAACAAAGGCAGCGCGCACGTCGCTAGCGAGACATTTTTTTACACATTGTGACTAAGTGGGAGGTGCCCTCTACACCTTGACGAACAGTCGGGTGTCCTTCAGGGCACTTTTCGGAAATAAAGTTTCACCACCACTCAGTTTGTTTTAAGCTGCTCAAGGCAACGTAAGAGCTTGCAAAAAATAATGAACCTCAGTCGTTGCTTCGCCTTTCAGTAGATTTCATTTGTCGAACTGATACCGCGTTTACGGCATGTTTACTGCCCGTCAAAGGTGCGATATTTGCTAAAATTTCGGTCTGATTATGATGCACGCGGTAGGAGCTGACTGCGACTTAATTTCGGCCACCTGGAGTTCTTTAACGTACAACTATATCTATGTACCAGAGCGCGTTTGCATTTCGCCCCTATCGATGTGGCCGCCGCAGCCGGGATTGAACCCGCGAACATGCGCGCAGCAGCAGAACGCATAGCCACTGGACTATTGCGGTGGGTAGCGATGCCTTTAGGCAGCTGGTTTATTATAGTCACCGTTAAGCAATCTAGTGATATTTTAAAAAATGAGAATGAAAAGTTGAGTCACTTTAGCATACGCTGAAGAGGATGTAAGTGAAAGCCTGTGCGCTAACGTCACATTCATTAAATTACTTGACATTCTCATTCGAATACATTGTTACTGTTGATTACTTGTTTTCTCCCACCGAATGTCGTGGGTTTGAGTGCCTTAATTACCTTCGGCTTAATTAGCACCAAAGGCCGTGGGTTCGACTCCCGCCAAACTGGTGGGTTCAAGTGCCTTAATTAAAAATGCCATGATTAGCTGCGCCTTAATTCACTTCATATTAATTAACAGCAGAGATTGTGGGTTCTACTCCCACTAAAGGTCGTAGGTTCGAGTGTCGTAATGAAATCTGTCTTAATGAACTGTGCCTTAATTAACATCGGCTTAACTATAGCACCGAAGGTCGTGGATTTGAGTGCATTATCTATATCTTAATTAACTGCACCTTAATTAACATCGCCGTAATTAACACCAACGGTTGTGCGTTATACTCCCACCAAAGGTCGTGGGTTCGAGTGCCGTAATGAACTCTATCTTAATTAACTGTGCCCTAATTAGCATCGCTTTAATTAACACCAAATGTCGTGGGTTCGACTCTGTAGGGAGTGAGGGAGGCGCCGGCGCCATTGCGCGGACTTCACCTGTTCTGCCGTCCACCGCCTTCTCCCCGTCCCGCTCCCAACCGGTTTCCGCGATGGCGCTCCACTCGCGGTGGTTAGCGATGAGGGCGGGGCGCTGACGTCACTACGCAGCCGCGTCAGCTGCTAGTTACTGAGCGTGACTCTCTTATCTCCGGGACCGGCGCAAAGTACGTACTGAGGGTTCCACTGTTAAAGGGAACACCGGAGCGCGTGGCGTCTGCTCGGCGCCACCACCGGTCGGCGGCCGCAACGAGCGTCGCACAGGCGCAGTTAGCGCTGTGGGCGGTGCTCTTTCGGCGTCTGCTACGGTGAGCTGCCGTGCTTCGGATCGTCGCGAAGCAAGCAGCTCGCGTAATTCGTGTTTTAACGCAGCAATTTTCCTTCCAGCGGGCAGGAAAGTGACTGGATTGATGTATAATCAGATAAATGCCATTAACATGAGCAGCAATGACCGTGCCGTCTTTTGTTTGCCTTATCGTTTCATAAAGATTCGCCCACCTCAAAAAATGTTTACTGTGCACGTCGATTCCCATGATTCAACGATAACTCGTGTGATAGCTCTTTATAAATTAATATGCTCGCTAAAGGCGCTTGTGGATTCTTTGTGCGGCCTGTGCACTGCAGCGACTCGAACATGCAGTAGTACAAATGAGAGGGCCACTACACACGATGAATATAGCTGTGCCACAAAGAGACATCCGCGAAAAAATTATCATTTTTGTCTTGTAAGCTGAAACGGCAAAAATACCTGCTTGGTAATAGTTTGCCTCGTCTAACTTTCCTTCAGCTTTGCAATGGCTGGCTATCAGTGTGTGGCGATGCGCTCACCGGCCAACATTGAAAAGGCGTGATCGGCTTGTTTCTCTACTATCCAAAGCGCGGCAGCAGACGACAAAAGAGCACCGCCCACAGCGCTCACTGCGCCTCCGCGAAACTTCTTGCAGCCACCAGCCGGTGGAGGCGCCGAGCAGACGCCACGCGCTCCGGTGCACCCTTTAACAGTGGACCCCTCTGTACATGCTTTCCTCTCGTCCGCCGACACCTTTGTGACTAGGACTGGAGCTCGCGCACGGTGCCTTTGCCCGTGCGGGGAGCGCGTACTTCGTGCTGATCCTTTCCCGACGCTAAGCCGACGAACGGTGCCTAGTGCTCGCGCGAGGTCGTACCACGCCGAGCCGCACTTGCCGAAAGCCCAAGCCGAAGGAGATTGCCTGAGCTCTCGCGAGCTGACCCATTGGTTATCGCCAGAGCAAGTAGCATAACCGCGGGGACTTTTCCTAGCGGCGTGTCCCAGCTTGAGCCTGTGCTCTCGCTAGCGACGTGCTATAGGCGCCCGTTATTGTATTTTCGTCCTTGGTGCGGGACCCCTTTGGTTCCCCGCCACGCGGGCGTTTGTGCAGTACTGGTGCCGACGGATTCAATAAACGGTTTACGTCAACTCAGGGCTTTACTGTGTTTTTGCGTGCGTCGCTCGGTAGCCCTTGTGCGGCCTCTGAGCTCGCGCTCGAGCGGTGCTAGAGGCGACGGCTGACGCGGCCCTGCGGCTCGCTAAGCTCGAACCCGCTGTGGTTGGTCTCCTGTGAGACACCAAGAACCCACAACTCCCACCAATGGTCGTGGGTGAGATCATTAATTTTGGTAGCATTTAATTTTGGTGCTATAACGCCGGACGGTCAATTTTTGGACCCATGAGCGCGCATCTTAGATGGCTCATGGTTCATGACTCAGCAATATTGCGTAAGACATATTGCCTTCTGACAGCATCTAGGAATACCCATGTGCTCCAAATACTATCATACGGGGATATACATTTTGCGCGAATAAGCTCACAAACACAAAAAGCCTTATATCATAAATGCAGAGCGTGTTTCGGTCATATGCAAGAAAGGCACGCGACGCAGTTAATACGGTTGCACGAACAGTACGAGCAGCATCTCTGCGGCAATAAAAAAAAATTTGCACACCAAGATAATGCGCGCTGAGGAGCAGCTGCACAAGGTGTGTAATAAAACAGAATAACAGCAACCGAGGGAGCACCTTATTTAGTTCTCAATGACGCGAGCAAAAAGGGGCGTGACCGAAGTTGTAAAAATCTGGGCTGGACGAACGGCAGATTTACCTTGTGATCAATCAAGAAGATGAAGTGCCTGGTAATAAAACACCCATTTTAGACACCATTTATGTTGCTTCAGAGTTTATTCGCTTACGTCACCAGCTTTATTTTATTTTAGCTCGCACACGTAAATGACCGAATCTAATTGAATCGTGATTATAAATTCAAAGAAAATATGACAGATACTGACAAAGGTGAAGAAATTATTATAGAAAGCTCGTAGTTTTGCCCGAAGACAAGGCATTCGAAGCGATATCATGGTTCAGTGCGGCGCGGAGCTCCTCGCGCGGTGCTCTAACAGTATGCGTAGGCGGCATGGCTCGACGCAGCACGCGATACAACGCGCAGGACATAGAGTTATTATAACCTGCACCAGAGGAAAAGCTCCCCGAGATGCGATTCAGACGAGGCGCGCAATCAACGCGATCCCGAGCCTCCGTCAGTATGGTAGCGCCATCTAGTTAAGGCGCCTGCAAACGCAGACTTTCAGAATCCGTAAATTTTACATCAAGATTTCCTAAATAGCCTGCCAATCTTTCTGAAAAATATACGGCATTAACTTCAAACGTTGTCCGTGCCTATACGTGATACGTGTAAGTTCTTGCTTTTGCATAATATTTTGAATATCTTTAGTGTTACAAACGTGAGTCGTAGCAACATGGTGGCGCCTATGGTGTTCCCACTTTTTTCGCTCAGCTTTTCCTCTAGAGTAAGTCATGGCGCAGGAAAAACAGCGCCATGGCGGATACCAGGAGTGTCACACCGACGCCGCATGGGGCGCTGAGGAACACGCGTGACCGGTGGTGCACCTATAGATGGTGCGCGCGAGATGGGACCGACGGCAAACCGTCGGCGTTTGTCAGCGCCGAATGAAATGATTAGATGGATTTAGCTTGACACTTAGACGTTTACTATTCGTCCCGCTCGGACCAGTTTCTGCACCACGGATCAGTGTTTGTTCGGACCAGCGTATGCAAGCAGCCGATGAGCAGAAACACTGGTGTATATACTGTAGAATACAGGGTGTTTCAGCGAACACTTTCAAAAATTGTTAAGGGTTGCCTGTCACAGATAGCAGAATTCTAGTTCATGAGCTGGTCTGCTCGAAGAGGCAGACATTACTTGCACAAAGAAATTGAAACGCTTAATCGAATAATTAACAGAAATTCAGTAATTAAGTTTACAACTAATTACCTTACGACCCCATGTTGCAATTTACAAATTCTAGTCGGCCGTGAAGTTCGCAAGGCGGATCCACGTGGAACGAATTCTCAGTATGACGCCAGTTTCGAAATATTAATTCCTGAACTGTGCGGAGAAATCCATGGGCGTTCCAGTTACTTTTGTGCATGAATGCATAAACCAACGTTTTGTTAAGAAAGTAACTCTGCAAGATTTTTTTTTGGCTTTTACTCCCTCTATTATAAAATATACATTCACCAATACTTACGAACCGAGGCTATCGCAGCACCTTAATTATTATCACTCTTCCCGTGTGGACCATCAGTACAAAGTGGGGTATGCTTTCTGTCCCACCAAAGCCTTTCTTCACTCATTCATTTCACAAGCTTCTACAGAATGGAACCACGTTCTCATTCATATTGTGTTCGTTACCGACTACGCTAGTTTTGGGAAATATTTGATCACGTTCCTGAATTGTGATTGAAGGCAAAATATTGTACCTACTTTTAGTACCCATAACGTGCTTAATTTTATTTTTCTATCTCGCTGACACCGTATAATGTAATCATTTTATCGCGTGCTGCATTGTATTATTTTTATGTAGCCACTATATTTTGTAAACTGTATCGTATGCTCGCCGCGTTTCTGCAATTCTTGTATTACTGTTTTTTTGCTTCTGCAATCCACATCCCCTCTGTAATGCCTCGTAGATTAAGGCTATTTTAATAAATAAATAGGCATGAGTAATGACTTCACATTTGTCTATCAATATGTGGCTCATTTCGCTTTTACTCCGTTATTAATCCTTGTAGATTTTTTGATGTTATGTACACTGATGATGGTCAATTCCTGAGCATTATTCTGAACGACTACCAGCTGCAGCGCATACCACCTGCTCAAGTGCCCACGTGAATCACGTCAATTGGTTACTTCCTTAGACACGCTCTTCAGTCATAACTGAAAACAGGCACATCCAACAACAGCTGGGTTTTGATTCAGATGATCGCGCAAGACGTGCTGCACAGATACGCGGTATCCTTTGTCCGTTAAACAAATAGACGACTAAGTGACGCAGACGCCTCCCATGTTTTTGATGCGGAACGCCTTTTTAATTTCTCTATTAATTTGGCGCCTTTCTCTTGACAAATTGGGGGTGTCCCTGAGAGCCAATCAGAGATTAAAAAAAAGATATGTCGAATTCGAGACTATGGTGGAAATTGCCATGGTGCAAAATAGCACCCACTGTATCGTGACGGCATGTCGACACAGCCACCATCTTTCAATTTTCAATTTCAATTTTATTTTCAACTTGAAAATAAGCACTGAAACCGATTTGTAGATTGAATTCTTAAAATGCAATTAGAGTAAATAATTTGGAGCGACCTGACGGCTGGCCAGCATTTGCTTTACAAAGGCGCGTAATGTTTGGAGCTTCATTTGAAAGAAGAAATTAAAAAAAACGTAAAAAAAATTGTCCTCCTTCAGGTGGGTGCAATGTAACTGCGAAACCACTTAGCTTGAATCAGCAATAGACAAAAAAAAAAAAGATAAAGAGTATAGCCGAGAGGTACACAGCAGTAACAGAGAGTGTAGACCAAAGCATGCTTAACATTTATTGTAGTGACAGACTGATCTGTTTGTCAGGTTTATCTGAACTCTGCTTATCTGACCACATCTGTCCAATTTCAGTGGACAGGAAGGTGATTTCTGGATGGAAATTTAGCGTTGGAAAATCCTGTCTTATGATATTTAATGAAAACAGTAGACACAGTCAATACAGGGCCTGGAAATACCTCGGGCAAGAGAATAAAGATACCTCGGTATATGGATAAACGATGAAACATATATATGGAAACACACGAAAAACATAGTAAGGGGGTTAAGAAATGTGGCAATAATGAACCACAGAGCGGTTTGGGGATGCAAGAGGCCTGAGGTTCTCCGGGATATGCAAATTGTGTAATGGTTCCAGGACCTAAATTTGGAAATGCGATTGTTTGAAATGAGAGCTACAATCAGAACTCGATGGCAACCGAATGACAGCGGTACGCCTCTCATTTGGAGCTCATGGGAAGACTAGAAATGAAGCCGCACAGGCGTGATACAGGCTGATCAAGTCGAACAAGCTGTACAGGCTGATCAAGTTTTGAAGTGAGGGAAACTCCGAGTGAAGTCGATTTCGAAGAACAACTGATAAATATGGAGGAGACTGAATGGGTTGCGAGAGTGTTCAAGTATTTGTACAAGAAAAATATTGACTCACAGTGGAAGAAAAGATCTAAGGAGCTTACCAGCAAGTATGCGGCCGGTACAGTAAGCAACATGCATACATGGCGACAAAGAACGTTAAACGCAATGCACGAGAGACTGAAAAAATCACAGCATATCCACGAGGTGAATGATGGTGAGGTGAGCGAAGCTCCGGAGGTTATGGGTGATACCGTTAATCCCCCGAGAAGTTCGCCCGATAAAATCATCATGCAAACACGTGAGGTACGGTGAAGAAAACCTTTATTGAGATTTCAAGTTACCTTTATATATTACGCACTTGCGGTCGGAGAAGTGCACAGCTCGAGTACCGGTTTAAGGGGAATGTCTATGCACGACCCCCGCACGGTAGTAGGTGCAAGGTGGTCTAGGGAGATGCACCTGAGTATCTGATGGCCATGTGCTGAACGAGCCAATCGTTGGTGGAGCGGTCCGATATGTCGACATTAAAGTCACCCACGAGCACGAACGGTCTGTTTGTGTATTTGGCGTCAAAGTCTTTGCACGCGGTGTCCACGAAGAACTTTACGTCCCCGTTGGATAGGTTGGGCGCTAGGTACATGACCATGACGACGATACCCGAGTCACCAAATTCGACCGCAGCATATTCACCGTGATGACTCAACGATCCGACACGTACGGCGACGATCCAAGAAATGAGAGAGGCGCTCGCTCCCCGCGCATCCCCGCGCAGCCCGCGCAGCAGCCAATCGGAGAGGATGGATGTTTGGATGGATGAGGCTGAACCCTTTAAACCGGGCGGTGGCATACGCCACCTAGCCATGACTATTAACATATTTTGTACTTTGTGGTGGGTGAAATTTCACCCCTGCCTTGATTTTATCCACCAATCAGATAACCTCTGTTTGGTTATTTCTACCAGCTTAAAGTCTATTTTGCCTTCACTGTCCCTAAACCCCAACGCTTTGAAAAAATCAGCCCCGTTGCCTTGCACTGTAGGGTTAAGCCCTTTACAGAAAAGTATGAGGTGTTCAGCCGTTTCCTCTTCTTCTCCACACTCACAGCACAACGTGTCTATACCTTGGTACTTGACTCGGTACATCTTAGTCCGCAATACTCCCGTCCTGGCTTCAAACAACAAAGAGCTTCCCCTAGAATTATCGTAGATATTTTCTTTGGCAATTTCTTGCTTGAAAGTTCGGTATGTTCCCAGTGCTGATTTCGTCTGCATCCCTGTTTTCCACAGACCCCTCTCTGTTTCCTTAACCTTTTTCTTAACCGCTGTTTCCTGGTTTGCACCCCTCCTGCAGTCCAAACATTTGATTGACAGTTTTCTGGTCAGCTTCCTCCATTTTGTATCAACATTCCTCATGTACAAATAACTGAAAACTCTCCTTGCCCACCGCTTTTCTGCCATTTCTCTCAATCGCTCCTCAAATTCTATCTTGCTGCTGGCTTCCCTGCCCTCGAATGACGTCCGTCCCATGTCACCCAGTACCCCCTGATTTGGTGTATTTCCGTGTGCTCCCAGAGCCAGTCTACCTACCCCTCGCTGCTTAACTTCCAACCTTGCTCGAACCTCTGATATCATGCACAGGACCGCATTGCCGAAAGTCAAACTAGGGACCATCACCCCTTTCCAAATCCCTCTCACCACTTCGTACCTATTGTAATTCCACAGTGCCCTATTTTTCATCACAGCTGGATTTCTGCTACCTTTAGCCGTCACATATTTTTCATGTTCCGTTAGGTACTCATCCCCATTGTTTATCCACACTCCAAGATATTTGTACCTATCCACCACCTCCAGCGTAACCTCCTGTATCCTATGCTCGCTGCCCTGATTATCATTAAAAGTCATGACTGCCGAATTTTCTTTACTAAACTTCAAACCTAAATTATCTCCCTCTTTACCACAGATGTCCATTAATCTCTGCAAGTCTTCCTTGCTGTCAGCCATAAGTACAATGTCATCCGCATACATCAGTCCTGGTAATGACTGTTTAATCTATTCTCCTTGCTTGAAATAAGAAAGGTTGAAGCCAAGTCCGCTCCTCTCTAATTTTTTCTCTAATCCTTGTAAATACAGCATGAACAACAGAGGTGACAGAGGGCACCCCTGCCTAAGCCTCTGCTGTATCTCTATAGGCCCAGATACCTTGTTTTCCCATTTTATAAGCACCTTGTTACTTTTATAGAAATCTTTTAAAAGATTTCTTACTCCATCTTCCACCTCTAGAGTGCCCAGTATGTCCCACAAATCCTTTTTGATTACACTTGATATCCCTTGATATCCAGAAATGCAAGCCACAGGGGCCTGTGTTCCTTTTCTGCTATTTCAATACACTGTGTCAATGAGAACAGATTATCTTCTAACCTTCTTTGTTTTCGGAACCCATTTTGTAGTTCCCCCAGCACCTCCTCGCTCTCCACCTATGCCTGCAGCCTGTCCTTTATAATCTGCATCACCACCCTGTAAACCACTGACGTCACTGTTATGGGACGGTAGTTGTTTATGTCGGCTTTGTCCCCCTTTCCCTTATATATCATGCTCATCCTGCTCAGTCTCCACCCGTCGGGGGCTTTACCGTCCATTATCATTTTGCTCACTGCCACTCTTAATGCTTTCTTAGATTTTTGGCCCAATGTCTTTATCAACATAATTGGGATGCCATCAGGACCTGTCGACGTGCTACTAGGAACCCTCTTCTCTGCCCTTTCCCACTCGCTTTGTGCCAGTGGAGCCACTGCACTGACTAGTCCATCCTCACCTGATTGAGCACATGCTATGTTTCGTTCTTTAAATTTTTCTGTCATCATTGTTCTTATATGTTCCATTGCCTCCCTCTAGTCGAACACCTTGAGCTGTGACTATAAACCTCTGCTCTAGGCTAGTCCTATTACTCAAGGAGTTGAGATGTTTCCAACATTTCATCGCTGCTTTTCTATCCTTTTTGTTTACTTCTGACAACCATTGGCTCCCCTTTCTTCTGATCTTCTCATTGATCAAATTGGATGCTTCCCTTCTACAGTTTAAGAAGTTATTCCATTTTCTGCCTACATCAGCTTCTGGTTCACCCCTCTGCTTTGAATATCTGTGTTCCCTGGATGCTTCCTGACGTTTCTCTATGGCCTTCTTAACCTGCTCATCCCACCAGCTCTTGGGTTTACGTCTTCTGTTCCCTTTTGTCCTGACTCGTACCTTAGTAAGCTCTAGCTCAAATAGTCCTGTTAAATTTGCATATGTCCATTCTGTTTTTGTATCCTCTGAAATTACTTCCTCAATTTGCTGGGTTGCTATTTCAAGCTGCTTTTCCGAGTAAAATATCCCACCTGGTTGTTCATCTTGCCTCCTACCTACTTTCATTTCCCTTCTAAAACTCACCTTAATACGTTTGTGATCACTACCTAGACTTCTGGAGCCATATTCATCTATGCTCATTACATTCAGCCTATCGTGCATCCTATGTGACATTAGTGCATAATATATCGTCGACTGCAGGCTCCCTACCTCCCATGTTATGTGCCCTTCACACTTCTCAGTACTGTTGCATACAACTAAGTCATACATTTCACACATCCAGCATCATGTTGCCTGTTGAGTCTGTGTACCCGTCCATGTCTTCTATGTGTGCGTTCATATCTCCTAGTATAATAATCTCGCACCCTTCTCCTAGCTCATTAATGTCACTTGATATGCATTCCAGCATTTTTTTGTTTTCCATTTTGGCATTTGCTCCTGTCCACAGGTATACAAAGCCAAGGAGTGTCTGCTCTCCTGCAACTTTCCCTTTTAGCCATAAATGCTCCTTGCATTCCTGTTGGACCCTTTGCAAGTTCATACTTTTATGAATGAATGCACCAATTCCACCCCCTTTTCTGCTGCCCTCTGTTCTATTGCAATATTCCCATGCATAGTCAGGATTACAGGGAGGTTGCTCCATGTCCCTAAGATGTGTCTCCAAAAACCCGTATACCATCAGCTTTTCTTGCCTTAGTTGCTCGTCTATCTCCTCCCACTTCAGCCTATTCCTGCCACCTTGCATGTTAATGAACCTATGTCAGAATGACCTTGCCCCTGGTGCTTACGTCTATTTCTTCTCCTACCGATTCTACGTTTCTTGAATCTTGGGGCCTCTCTGGGTCCGTCTTCGTCTACACTGGTGGTCTTAGGGCTCTGGGTCCCCCCAAAAAAGCCGTAGCTTGGCGCCCAATCCTACTACCTACGCTCCCGCCCGTGGCACCACTGTAGTGAATGACATCCTGTGCAAAAGGGTGGATCAGCGTAAGATCAGCGGCACTTCCAGCGCCATCTAGTGTCGATTCACACAAGCGCCATATTGCACACAATTCAATTGGAGGAACGCCATCTAGGAAATGAGACGAGAAATGGTGATGACGACACAGATTGTGTACAGCGCCATCTGGAATATCGTCCCTGAACTGCAGTTTGTATGTGATGATGATGATGATGATGATTTATTGGCATCCCCTTTGAAACGGGGTGGCGACAAATAGTCACCTAGCCTGCTTGATTTGATCAGGTATACTACACATGTTCTTTATCTAGCATTTTTGTATACCTTTTTCAAAAATTTAGCTTGTACCGCTGCCTATGATTTTAAGAGATCAGGTCGTATCCATCTTTTCCCTGCTTTTTTTCCACCAGTACTCTAATCGTCTCTTGCTGATCTCTACGGCTGATCTGTTTATGTCTCCTTCCACTTTAAACCCAAGCGCTTCTGGGAGTTGCACGTTACCTACGGTTCTCGCTGGGTGGATCCCGTCGCATTCCATTATAGGATGTGCTGAGTGGTCTCTGGATCTTTACTGCAGCATACACATATCTCATCTAGTTCCGAATATTTGTTCCGATATGTTTTCGTCCTTAGGCAACCGGCTCGAGCCTCAAATAGCAAGGCACTGCCCTTCGTGTTATCGTACAGATTTTCCCTTCTAATTTCTTTCTTCTCATTCTTGTAAATCTCCATTGTCCTTTTCGTTTCCATTCTTTGCATCCAATTCACGGTCTCTATTTCTCTCACTTTCTTTCTGATGACCCCTGGTTGTCTATTTACAGTTTCGATTATCCTGTACTTGGTTGCCAACTTCCTTGACCTCTTCCTCCATTCTGTGTCCACGCTTTTTATGTAGAGATACTTGTGCACTTTAGCCGCCCATTTATTTTCATCCATGTTCCTGAGCCTTTCTTCAAAACTAATTTTGCTTTGTGCTTCTCTGACTTCAAAAGAGGCCCAACCCATGTCTCCATGCACTGCCTCACTTGTCGTATTACCGTGTGCTCCCAAAGCCAACCGGCCTACTGATCTTTGGTTAACTTCCAAACCCGCCAATATATCCGATTTTAAGCATATAATGGCATTTGCGAATGTTAGCGCTGGCACCATTACTCCTTTCCAGATTCCACGCACCACCTCATACTTATTGTGGCCCCACAGTGCTCTGTGTTTCATTAATGCTGCATTCCGCTTCCCCTTTATTTTCAGATTATCTTGGTGGTTGCTTGAGTAATTCTTTCCTTCGTTTATGTGTACGCCGAGGTACTTATATTGCTTCACTATGGGTATTACTTGCTGTTGAATTGACACCACGAAGTTACTCGTGTGTTCATTAAAGATCATAATCCCTGATTTCTCTGTGCTAAACTTAAGGCCTAGATTTGTCGCTGCGTTCCCACAGATATTCGCAAGTATCTGTAAATCTTTTTTAGTAGCACAATGTCGTCTGCGTACATCAATCCAGGGACCTTCTGTTGCACCATTTGTCCATTACGCATGTAGGATAAATCAAAACCTAGTTCGCTGTTTTCCAGTCGTCTTTCTATGCCCTTGACGTAAAGCGTGAACAACAATGGTGACAGAGGGCATCCTTGCTTCAATCCTTGGTGAATTCCCACCATTTGATTTCCTTTTCGGCCTTCCCATGCCACTTGTACTTGGTTGTCTCGATATATCTCCCTCAGCAGCTCCACGAAATCGTCATCTATGCCTTCGTATTGAAGAATATCCCACAACAATTCCCTGTCTACGTTGTCATAAGCTCCTTTAATATCTAGAAATGCTACCCATAAAGGTCTTTTCTGAGCTACTGAAATCTCTATGCACTGAGTTAGTACAAACATATTGTCTTCTAAGCGTCTGCCTGGCCTGAACCCATTCTGTAGTTCCCCCAATACACCGTTTTCCTCCACCCACTTCGACAGTTCTAATTTTATGGCTTGCATTGCCATTCTATATATCACCGACGTTACTGTAACTGGCCTGTACGAGCTCGTCTTATCCTTATCTCCTTTGCCTTTGTAGATGAGATTCATCTTGCTTTCACGCCATCCAACGGGAATATTCTTTGTTCTAATCACCATGAGTTCTAATCATGAGTTCTAACCATGAGTTCTCACCATGAGTTCTAATCACCATACTTCTATGAGACAGCGCCATCTATTGCATTATACGGGAGATACTGCCGTTTACTGCCGGGAGATACGCCGGACAACGGAGACGTGACTTAAGGTTAGACTAAGAGGAGCTACGCCCCTAACAGTCGCCTTGGTGGCGGCAATTAAAAAAAAAAGATCGGCTGTGAGTAGCCACCTCAGAGGCAAAAACGAAATCAGGAGATAAAGATTTTATGGTAGTTCAAAGGGAAGCTCCCTATTTTTCGAAGCGAGATCAGGATGCTTTAATTTAGAACGCGTAAAGCGAGTTACAACAAGGGCCCGTGGTTGCTGCGGTGAAGCTCGGGAAGCGATGGAACATGTTTTGTTAGAATGTGAATATATCTACCCGGCTGTCGGTTTAGGCTTCGCTGGCCTCCGTGAAGTCCTGGGATTCAGGGATAGCAGGGGCAATGTGAACAAGTCCGCAACAGAGATTAGCAAAAAGACGGTTGGGTGTTTGATGGCAGAAAAGCATGGAGACCACAAACAATGGGCGAGCACAAAAAAATAAGTTTACAATAATTACTGAAAAAGTTTGATGCTGCGTATTTATTGTCTGTTAAAACAACAATATAGGTAAGACATTTGACAAAATAAGACAAATATATCTTGGTGGCACAAACCACAAAGCCAGCGCACCGTTGACAAGGGGCAACGATCCATACGTACAGGGCCGCCGGTATCCCGGTGTACGTATACGCTAGGCCACCGGTATCCCGATTAGGCTATGCTAAGTCGGTTTTCGCAGGCGTCGCGGTATTTAGCCAGCGAATTCGAATGCCGCTTTTCCTTTCACCCCGAGCTCGGTCACTTGGAAGAGCAATCCGTCTTCGGGTCTCGTGGCGTCAGGCGGGAAGCTAGCGGAAGTGACGTAGAGCGTGTCGTAGTTCTTCCCTCCGAAGCAGCATGACGTAGTGTACTTGGCCGGAAAGCTGATCTTGGTGAGGACTTTAGCTGAAATAGGCAAGAGGAAGGGTGCGGAAGAAGACATGTTGTCACTGTCAAATATGGGCATAATCGGCTAAATATATTTGTAATGTCAATTGAACGCGCGAAATATGGCGTTATCAAAACGCTTAAAAACTCACTGCAGTTGGGTGCAGACCCTGCTTGAAGCACTTCTTTTTTAGTTAGAGCATTTCTTTAATCGTGTTAAGCAAATAGCGCAATTTTCCAAGTGCAATGGATTTGCGCGGAAAGGCGTACAGCTGCAGTGGGAAAATATTAGTACAAGTGGTCGATGACAGGAGCAGGGAAATTGCGGTAGACGGCGCTCTTGTTCCTTTGCACACTGGTATCTAAAGTGCCACATGATTCATGTTTCAAAGAGGGAGTGCCTGGCGCTCTCAATTTCGGTGTGCTAAGGAACAACAGCTTCGCGTGCCGCAATTTATCTGATCGGATGATCGGTCACTTGTGCTAATCTCTTTCCGCTGCAGCTTTACATTACTTGCTCGACCAACCGCAGTGTCCAGTCGGAAAGTATTCATAAACTAATTTTAATTATTCAATTTAGGGTGCATGTTGGAACTGCAAAATTGAAAACGAGCAGTAGTGAAGTCATGCATGCTTAGCAGAAATCATACATACCTAGCCCCACTTTCGAAATATCCGTCCGCAAAATCTGCTGCGGAGTGCATTGTCGTTCCAATTAAGATCGTCTAGAAATGTTCTACGCACGCGTTTAGGCAAAAGTTAAATGGAATGCCAATGCATTTTGTAGCATATTTTAAGGCCAGATATCTTGAAAACGGTGCGAGTCTTACGATTTGCCAGCGTTAAGCAAACCTGACTTCTCTGCCACCAGGTTTCAATCTCGTAAATGCGACTGGTGCTATATAGCGAGTAAATAAAACGTGAATTAGTGAGTATCTTGAATTTGCTGCCTGGACATTTAAATGTTTCACGCTAGTAAATTCTGCGTCTTCTACAAATACAACACAAACGGCGATGTATAGCATTATCTCTTACGGGCGATTTGAAGAAAAAAAAACCAGTTCGCACTGAAAACACAAACACACACAAAGAAATACAGGCGGGACATATATTTTTAAATTTTAGAAAACAAAGCCTGCCGAGGCCGTTCGCAGACCTCGGTGTACACGTACCTGTCTCCGGGTCGATCTGCACCACAGCACCGGCTGAAAAGCAGGTGACCCAGAGCTTGTCGTTGACGTCGATGGTCATGCCGTCGGGGAAGCCCAGCTGCTGGTAGCCGGGGGTCACCTTGAACTCGGCCAGCACACGCCGGTTACCTGCACGATCCAACCAGTTTTGAAGGCTGACCAACTCTTTCAACGCCACGTCATGCCAAGAACTGCCCCAAGAACTGCCTATTCGCCTTTTGCGTAAGTTCAGGCATCATTCAGTTACGTCCTTAAAGGAACATTAAACAGACTTACTGAAGAGATCGAATAGACTAAGCCGAAGAGAAACAGTTAAGGAATACGTAACAAGCGAAGGAACGCAAAATCTTAGGCGTAACGTTGTACAAAACAGGAAGACAACGGTGTGGGTTAGAGCGCAAACGGGGTAACCAATATTCTAGTTTACAGTAAGAGGTAAAAAATGGAGCTGCCAGGCCACGTAATCCGTATATAGGGCAGGTAACCGGTGATCCACCAGAGTTACAGAATGGGTGCGAAGGGAAGATAAGCGCAGTCGAAGACGCCAGGTGGGGAGGGCCAGATGAAGTGAGAAAATTTGCAGGCTTAACTTGGAATTAGCTAGCGCAATATAAGGGTATTTGGATATCGCAGGGAGAGGCACCTTTGTCCTGTAGTGGACACGCGATTAGTCTGATAATGAGACAGAGAGAGGGAATCAAACATTTACTGGATATCGTCCCCCTGTCCGTGAGTAATTGGATGATGGTGAGATCCGACTTGGAAACGGGTGTGAGGGTGCGACGGCGTCGACTCTTGATTGCCCTTTACAGCCATATGTTACATCCTTGACTTCATGAACCATTGTTCACTCATTGCACAACATGTTTGGCGATATTTGGCCAGGACTGGCCTTTGCGCCATCAACACCCAATAATTAATCAATCAATCAATTGGTCCGCTTCTTCTGCATGGTGAGGACAAGGCCGTGGTAAGCTCCGTTAAC
>NC_051163.1:98147859-98209091 GCF_013339745.2 Dermacentor silvarum | reverse complement strand
CTGCCATGCAATGCGGCTCTTGAAGTGTGGCAGAAAGGCGCGATCGTAAAGTTCACCATTTACAATACGCCCCCCTCACATGTTGTGAGTTTTGCTTGCCGACGTTTGTCTAAATTTGGTGACGCGGTAGTTTCATTGTTTCTTAACCTGTTCAGTCAAAAGCAGCAAGTTGCGACCGCTAGATAATTGTTTAATTTAGTTGTTTTCGTGCGACAGCGCTGGCCGACGGGCTTGGCGTCCGACAAAGGACGAGCACTCTACGCCCAATGCGTTCGTCGGCCTCCAAAGAAAGTATGGTCTGTGCAGGGATGCGATTTCGACACCTGTACGCTGACCTTTTCCTGCATCGCTTTCCGAAAGAGAACAAATAGGTGTGTACGCGTTTACTGAAACGCACCTTATAGACTTAGAACAACCACCAGATTGATAATTATGATTTGAAGGTGCGACCGAACCAAATTAGAAAGAGGTGATCGGAATTCTCCGACATCAGGGCCACATGGGAAAGAGTAAATTTAAAGTGTCAGAGCATCTTTGGGTATCACACACAATCAGTGGAAATAAAACTGGGCTGGGAGTGACGTATTTATTGACAGGAAGAAATTGCTAAGAAAAGAATCAAGAGTTATTGAATGCCTAAGTGCGATATTAAGAGTTTCGGGAATGAGGCGAAATTATCCTGTTGGTGACATGAATGCACACAGACAGGATCTAGACGGTTATACCGTCAACAATGGGAGGTTAATGCTAGATCTCGTGAGCACGTACCCCTCGTTATCGTGAATACGGGACCTAAAGGTGATGGCCAATCAATGGGAAGGCAGAAATAGACAATCGGCCGTCGATTACTGTCTGATGACAGAAGAAATTTATGATAAGCTCAAAGAAAGTCATTGACGAGAAAGGGTATAGCAGTATAGGGAGGACCATAAACACATCATGTTGAAATGGGATATGTAGTTTGGAAGAGTGCAAGGAACGAAAATGACCAGTCCAATTTGAACGCTGAACACATAGCTATACAGTCCAAGAGTCGAGAAACAACCTGACAAACGGCCAAGCAGGAGTGGGAATATAATGAGCTTGCAAGTGTATGGCGAGAGAAATGTACAGAGAAGCAACATGCTTGTTGGAAAAGAAAAAGGAAGCCGAAAAGCTAATGGAACAGGGATATACGGAGGCGATCGACGAACGAAAGAAAGCATCACGAAACACGGCAGGCAAAAATGCACACTTGCCGCAGATGAATAGACAGAAAAATGGAATATACCGCGGGGGGTGGGGGGGGGGGGGAGGGGGGAGTGAGAGGTACATGGTTCAAATATTAGTTCAAGCAAAGATAAGGTGAAAGTGAACGTTGTCAGAATTCGTGAGAAAAGAAGGCCGCACCTAGAATATTTTGGAACCACGTCAACTTATTGGGGAGAAGTCGGGAACAGTACAACAACATATGCTTGACGAAGATGGAAACAACTGGAAGGGGATGCGGCATTAATTACGTCGAAATCATTTCATTTTTCTAAATAGCGGAATCATTTCAGGGCAATGGTGAGTTGGTCTCCGAGGAGAAAAAGACAATGAACGAGAACCACGGAAAAGGAGTTGCTGAATAATTTCACTGGAGAAAGCTGAAGAGAAAGATAATCCCGAAGAAGAGGCACGCCCTTGACGCGTCCGAGAATGCTTGGCAAGCGGCTCACGGCAAGTGTGCTGATAGACAGCGGGACAGTCGCGGTATTGCTAAATCGCGATAATACGTTGATAACAATACGCGGGCGCTGGCGCGTTTCGTTGCGCAGTCTTCTATGCTTGAAACGCGTTAGCACTGTGCCGCGCATTGTGCGCTTATGTTGTAATACGTGTCTTTATCTCGACATTCCCTTTTGCCTGCGGTTTTTGCGTGTCCCTTGCGATCTCCGTTGACTGACTGCCATCGAGCAAACTTGGGTAAACTCGTGCGAACGAGAAACTCGTCGCATCCGCATAGCACCCCACTTGTTGCTGCCTATTCTTCACGGTGAATATGGTCCCCGGTTGAATATTGGGGCCTAGTGTCACCGGCGTCTCATCGGTCGCCCTTAAAAAGTCGCAGCACCCCTGTGGTTGCGCAGACCATGTCGAAGACACATCCACAATCTTTAACACCCGCCGTAATTTTGGCGCTCGGCGGAACGTTGTCGTCCGTCTCAGGTGTCTCGATTGTACTTTCGCTTGCCGCGAAGGCGGCACTCGTCAATTTGCGCTATCTTACCGGGACTACCGAGTGGAGGTCGCCCCCGCAGCTCGTTCCTCACGACCTCATGGGTGCAGTTCCTCCATCGGCTATGGCGTTCTCAGAGAAAGGAAAGAAGTCCCGGTCATCACTTCAACAGTCACACGTCTACGCTTTTGTTCACGCAGCACGTGAGCCCGAACACTTGCCGACTCGAGAGGTGCACGTTCGGATGGCTGAGGGGCCCGTGTTGGCGAAGCCCGTGCAATGCCGCGGTACCATGTAACTGCAAGAACTGCTTTCAGCACCCCTGTTTGCACCATGCAGAAGGCAACCCGGCGTCCATCCTGGAGTCTTCCTGCACAATGTGACCACTTCGCTTTCGCAGTTGTGTGGTCCGGTTTGAACTCCAGGTCCTTACAGGTGTCCCAGTACTGCGATGACGCCGCTGGACCTGGCCTGGCATTGGGGCGCGTGGACGCACAGCCGCTTGAAGCGGAGAGAGCCGAAGCAATCGAACGAACTCTTCCTCTGAAGCCTAGTCGCACACAAACTGTGCTCGGAAAGCGTCATTCGCCCGCCAGCTGTCTCCGCAGGCGAGGCCTTCGCCTAAGTCTCGCACGTACAGCCACGCACTGACGTTTTGGAAAGGTGAAAATGACGCTGAAACTCTACGTCGGTCATGTAGGTGAATTGACGCTTACTGCCGCTGGATGCGATGACACAGGCTGCCTCCGCCATGTTCCCGAGTTCAACTCGAAGGGGGTTTCGCGATGTACGATTTTGGCCACGATTGGCCTCTAATAAAAACCATAGGTCACGCCCCTCACGAGGATGTAACTTTTGTGGGCGCACCCACCATGGTTGGGCCACGCCCAATTTATTTTTCGGCAACATCGACGTGGTGCGGAACTGAAAGGCACCAACAATCTTGACCGCCAAAATAAAACACGCCCACGTACTGTCATTGGTGCGTAATGAGCATCACTATCAAAAACAAACAGCGCACTTTCGCTGGATGATGCATATATCTTCTTATGGCTGTGATGGCCCCACAACACGGTTCATTGCCTGCATTGTGGCGACGTAGCGCACAGCCATTAATTATCGGCACGTCACTGTAGCGGCTTGCAATGCGTCGATGGGCCGTGGTGAACGGCGGTGCTGCGTATGCGTAGTGTTTTCCAACGACAACGTATCGCAGCTGTCGTTTGAGATGGCTACTCTGTCATCGGTGATGTATCGGAGCCGCAGTGCCGCAAACGCGATCAGCGTCGAGAATCGCTCGCCTTTTCTAGACCCAGTGCGATAGCATTTCTTCATCACAAGCACTGCACATGAACAGTTGCAACACCTTCCTCCGTTCGAAGTCTAATTACATAACTGCACACAAGAGCCCTCAGCCGCCAAAGTGCGATTGCTGCACCGTCATTACGATATCCATCTGCGATCGCTGTTAGCTTAGCAGCAGAGGCAATCGGCAAGCACCTTGGAGTGAACAACACACTCAAATTCTGCGTACATACGCACGGAGGCACCTTCACTGGGAACGCGATGACAAGTGAGGAATTGAGTCGCTGGGCAGTACGCTCTTCTTCGAAATGCATCGCGGAGGCTTCGCGCATGCAGATAAACTGGTACATGTTGTAGCGAGAGCTACATTGGCCGCATTCTCGCCGTTTTGCTGTGGCTGGTGGCCGCACCGCGAGCTGAGCCGTTGCCTATGAACCGCCGCAGCTGGCAGCGCCGCTCGCCGCGCAATCTAGCGTCGTCTGCTCGAGTTACCGTGGCGCGGCGATACGCAGCCGCCGCCTCAGTTGTGTTGCAAGCGTTCGCCGCTTGCATCTGGCATGACGTCAGAGGAGGAGCCGGTGAAACCGCGTTGTAACAGAGGAGGAGCCGGCGCTGCATCGTATATAATGAAGGGGCGGCTCGGTGGAATTCGTCGGCAGATATGGAAAGTGAGTCGGAGAGGCTGAAAGAAGCCAGGCTTTGTCATCGGAACGAAACCAAGAGGAGGCAGCGCGCTGAGCAGACGGAGGAAGAACGAGCCGCACGCCTCGAGAAGCGTCGTAACTACGCGGCGGCCAAGCGGGTGGATTCAGATGAGGATAGCACCCGAAACGGGTTCAAGTCACTGGACAACAACCCCCTATCCTCCCGCGTAATCGACCATCGGGCCGTCTTTGTGGCAATTGAGAAACAACAAGATGAGGACTTTCAAAATAAATGCGTTACACTTTAAAAATTTCAAGTCTTTAATGCAACCATAACGTAACGAGAAGTAACAACCAAACCTAAACACTCAGATGTTCGAAGCTAAACGATAAAGATGTAACCATAGAGAGAACCAAGCTAAACAATAATATTAACCGTACCTCTCGCTACGCACACCCAGGCATAACTGAGTTAAGCCACAGCCAATTTTTTACTGTGCTGCGTCACTACGGACCCTAGAATACCGTACAGATATTTTGCAGCGTCTCTATGGTTAGAGTCTCGTTTCTTGTTGATTAAGCGGCGGCCTTAATAGCCTCAGTGATGCGCTTGCGGTGAACAGCCTTGCTGCGGCGTTGCGTTGCCATTCCTCTAATAAACAGGAAATGGACAAATCATTGTTATGACTGACTTTATCGAGAATAGCACTGCACCGCCCCTGGTGACTGCTCACCGTATTAACTCCCTCATGCGCGCGACCCTCTTGAATGTATCCGCTTGTGAGCTTTCGCCTTACTGTCGTCACTCGGGGCCAAAAGTACAAAATTTAATAATTCGCTCGATCTCCGTTTGTTATCAGAACTTTATAGTATTCAAACGAAAAACAGATACTTTAAGAAATAAATATAAAATGTGTGCTACTTTATATGTTGCATTTCCACGTATGCGATTAGGGAGAGTGTAGGTGCAAGAATGCACCACATGTGCCCAATTCGCATTCGACGGAGGATAGAAAGATAATGCCCGAAAGAGGAGGCACGCCCTTGACGCGCCCGAGAAAGGCGTGGCAAGCGGATCATGGCTGAAGTCCCTATACCTTTGGAAAAGTACCGCCATCCTTTGAACAACGCCGCTTATCTCTCTCCTGTATCTCCGATTGGCCGATGATAGCGCGCGCTTTCACTCCTTATTATTGTGTTCTTTTTTTTCCGCCTCAGAGCCATGTCGAAAGTCACTCTGCGCAGCCGCCGTCGCTGGGGCGGCGCCGAGTGACTGAATACGCTTTCGAGGGGCGCCACCGTCGACTTGCTTTCGCAAGCAAAAGTAAAAAAAAAAAAAAAAAAAAAAAAAAAAAAAAAAATAAATAAATAAATACAAAAAAACAAAACAACATTATATATTGCCCTATACGCTGCATGAAACTTTTTTTTTGGTAATTGTTTGAACTAAAGCAATGGCACGGTATAGTTGGTCCTAGCCGTGCGTAAGAGCTCATGCAATTCAGATGTATAAACGAACCTATACTATTAGCAAACTAATCGCACTTCAAAAATTACTCTCAGTGAAAGTGTACAATTATGAAATAACAACATTACAGTGCTCTCAATCCGCTAACATGTACGGTATCATGTTTTCTTCATAACTTGGTTCAATTTACCCAAAATGCCACCATCAGGCACACCGAAAGAGCCTCTGAAAAAGGCGCGCTCGTTCGATGAGGGAAATAGTGCGTGCAGAGATGAAACGTCGAAAGCCTCCCTCGCCTCTGCGAAACTGAACTAGCTTCAAAGGGGTTATGAATGTACGGAAAATGACTTGGCTAAATACTTACCGGTAAGCTATTTCTAACTCTTTTACGCCGCATTGAGACGTCCAGCCTCCGTGGCGCAATCGGCTAGCGCGTTCGGCTGTTAACCGAAAGGTTGGAGGTTCGAGCCCTCCCGGGGCGGAAGTCTTTTTTTTTTTCTTTACCAATACGGTTCAGTTTTTACAACCGCCACAAATATGAGAAAGTGGCACCGTCTAACCCTGGCTGGGCTTGGCAGCTCTGTTTGGATGTGTTTGTTTGGGTACTCCGGCGCTCGGCTACGGGAGAAGGGCTGCGCAACGGTGTTTCCCGCACTTTTTTTTTTTTTTTTTTTTGCAGGGGCTGTGTTATGAGGTGCATTATTTTGCTGTGTGTCGCCGTCTCTGCCGCGATCTGCGTCGCAATTACTGTTGCGTAAGGATGATCGTAGCTTGCAGCAAGTGGACCTAGGTCTTGCGAAGGCTGCCGGCAAGTGCTCCGAGCAAGCGCCACTTTTCAAATGCTCCGGAGTCTGCAGTCTTGCAATACACAGGCGGAAACATTGAGCGCAGGAGGCTGCACATCATCCATTCCACTTGGCCCTTGCTAGCTCACAATAAAGAGCGCGAAACTGGAACGCTGGAGTACACGCCTTATATACATCACTGGCTTGGACCGTAGTAATACGTTGTGCAGCTATATTGATTCAATGCTAGGGGTTATGGCGATTTTTTTTTTTAGTTTCTGCTCACGTCAGTTCAACAGTTCTCAATGTCAATTCTTTTATTGCTTCCTCTCAAAGCTTTCTACAATTATAAGATCTCCCAACTGCTCTTAGTATACACAGCTCCCGATTCTTCGGCAACATTAGAAATACGCTTAAGTTGCGTTATGTGCGCGTAAAAACTTGGAGTACGCTTAAGCGTCGCTTTGAGAGTGAAACGCGATAGCGTTATTGGATGCTGTTGACGCAGACAGCACCACCGTATTTTCTGCGACATGGGGTCGGATCAAAATTTAGAAAGTCTCTGTTTTCAACATTCCCCTCAATGTTGCCTCGAACCAAAGTACAGCGAAACACCATCAGAATTGGAGGACGCCTAAGCTTCACCTTTAAGAGTGGAACGCGATGGCATTCAGAGATCCCTGGCTACTTATCAGGCTTTTTTCTCGTATACTCAAATTACAATCCAACGCTATCACGTCTCTAGGCTGTGGTTTAGTCGTACTTTACGATTTTTCTGACGGATTTTACTTTGAGAAATTCAATTTTGTTCACTAATGCCTTGCGCCACGCGAAGGGCCCACCCGGTCGGGGTGGTCCGGGATGATGGGGTTCGGCATGATTATTTCCGCCAGACGCCGATGCTTATGCCGACGCCGACGACGGATTTTCTGCGACACGGTGCCCTGAACGCTTTCGCGTTAAAACGATCCACTCCATCGGGCCTTCAACCCCGTCCAGCAAGCTTCAAATACAATCCATCCGGCCTGAAAAGCATGAAACGTTCGCTCCGCGTCGTGCGACGGATCGGACGGTGTTGACAAAATATATTAAGCACTTTAATGAAGTCATCGTCATCATTCTCTCAAACTTCGTTGCGCCATTTCACGATGAACCAACCGTTATCTGGCAAGCCTCTCGATCCCCAACCTTTGCTTCGCCTTGCTTTTCCTCCTACAATGGCGCATACGCACTGGGAAGGATTGGCCAAGATTTGTATGGTGTTAGAAAGTTGTTAATAC
Organism: Dermacentor silvarum; assembly: GCF_013339745.2. NCBI lineage: Eukaryota > Metazoa > Arthropoda > Arachnida > Ixodida > Ixodidae > Dermacentor > Dermacentor silvarum. The sequence continues at coordinate 98,201,409 of NC_051163.1, read as the reverse complement.
TAAAATAGGTAAAATCTATGCTTGTAATGAAGAAGAAACTGTTGAGCGTTTTCTTCTTTCTTGCCGCCGTTCTGACCCCTCGCTCAAAAGCTTCCGTGAACGTACTTTTCGCATTGCTGCGTTTACAACAACTGTTCCAAATATGGCGGCTACCACAAGTTCATTGAAGCAATAAGGCATATTGCCGTGCCATATATATTGGTGGCCGGCTGTGCTGCGATTTAATTTTCATGTCGTGTGTGTGTGTGTGTGTGTGTTTTTAGATAGCTAATTTTCTTGTAGTCCCACGCCAATTACGTTGTTTTTTATTTTGGCGCACATTTTTACATTTATTGCCGGTAATTTCGTATTTTGACGTGTGGCCGATACCACTCGTCAGCAGCTAGGTGTCACGTGTAAGGAAAGAACATCATCTGTTACATCGACTGTACTTCTATGCTCCGATTCTTGGCCAATTGTGGATATGCACCATTTCAGTCGATCATCATTACCTACCTTCGTTTCTATTCAACGGCCCGCTTCACCGCCAATGTCGAGCTGTGGGTATGCCCCAATATTTCGAATCAGCGTCGACATTCACCAACCAGCTGGTCACGCGCTCGCGGCATACCGCTGACCGTTAGTGTTAACGCTTTCTGCGCACACAGGTGCTCTGCATACAGCCATGGAGGAAGAGCACGCCACCACTTCACCCGTTACCTCACCCGTCACCGCAGCCGCTGCCCCGGACGCTGCCGTCGCCCCCACCACCGCCGCCACCGCAGCTACCAGCGCCGTGAGCGAAGCTGCACTCTCGGCGTCCTCTGAAGGGCATGCCGCGGAAACAACGACCACCGGTGCCGGTGAAAGCTCTGTCCGTCGACGGAGCTCCAAGCACCACCGCAAAGGCGGAAAGAAGCACCAAGAGAAAGCGCAGGCATCGGACAATGACCAGTCACAGCCACGGCAGCCACAGGAGCAGCTTAGTGGCGTGGATGGGTAAGCCCTCGGCCCCGGGTGTCAACACCTATTCTTGCCCCAGAACGAAGGGCAGCCGCAGTGACGTAGAGTGTAGGGGCCGCCAGCAGCCTCGTAGCCGCTGGGAACCCCTTTCTCTGTAACAGTCTACAGCGGTTGTGGATTCATTCCAGTCCGTTTTGTCCTTCCGGCGTTTACGCGACGTCGTATTTTCGAAATTTAGAGGCGAAAACTTGAAAGCAGTGGCCAGAGCAGATGTAAATGTCTTGCTGTGAGGACAACTGCTCTTGAAGTATGTGCACCCATTCGCATAAATCATAAACGCCCTCTACCTTATGACAAAAACAATAAAAAAATTACACTATCTTCCCGTAGGGGAATCCTGATTAGTATGCGAAGCAGCCATGGTGTCGACTCAAGGTAGCTTTATCAGCTATATAAACTTGGACATGCAGCCGCACCAGCTACGCGCAGAACTGTTTTCGACGCCGTCGGCGTTTTGCCCGCGTTCGCACCGAACGCGCGCGGCGTTGCTGACTGTTGCCGGTGCCACTGGGGCGCCTACCGTCGCGCCTCTAACCTAAGCTGCTTCGCATTATCGCGCGCGGAGCCGCAGGTGTTGCCATTCGTTGCGCAATCCGGAGAGGAGAGGAGCGGAGCGTCGGAGAGGAGAGGAGGAATGCCGAGAGGAGAGCAGATGAGACAAGCAGAGGAGGGGGAGGAGGATGCGCATGCGCAGTAGGGGTGTGGACGCCGCACGGCGGAGTGAGTGAGGGAGGGAGTGACATAGCCCCGACCATAAGATGCTTCGCATCTAAAAAAGAATGACCTCCTTGGGTCAAACGCAGTACCAACACTGCGTGCCTTTGCATCGGCGCCAACCACGAAAGAGGGCGAAAGAGGCAAACAAAGCGTTTCGCTTCGAAATGTGGGCTACAGGTGGTGTACGCTCAGCGACGCTTAAGACGGCCAACGTGTCCATGATGGCCGTGGTAATGGGTCACGAATTCCGCTCGCCTCCTCACATGAGAGTGACAGCTCCATTTCTCGCTAGCTATCTGCTTCTATACGAATCTGCCTTTTGCTTACCGGCGCCCAGTGAGTCGGGATCTCGATTTCAGACTTTGGGTTGTAAGCGCCTTTAGCTTTGCTTGGCTGACAGGGAGCTCTGTATAACAGCGTGCCGAGTTTCTCGGTCACGTCCTGGCTGCTTCTATTGCTAGCGTTTTTTATATTACACGATTTATTGCGAAACTTGTGCAATGTATCCAGCCGCCCTTTTGCCATGGGACAGGGAGTCGGGAACTCAGTCAAGCAGAAGCACAGACTCTAGTTTCGGCCCCTCCTTTCTCGGAAGGAAAATAAGCTTACACTGACTGATTGGTTGGTTTATTAATGCGAAAGTATTATATGCCCCATTACGCGAAAGTCGGGTGTCGTCGTCGTATACCGAAAATGGCCGACGGCGCAAAGAGTAAGAACACGTCCAGAAATGCTCGCATTGAGGTCAAATTTCTCACAGTGGTTCCTGTAAACAATGGAAATGATTGGCTTTGATAAGAAAATTAGGCAAATTTCGTTCTGGGTGGGGATCAAACGCGGGCCTCCGGGGTGCGAGACGAGCACGCTTTCCCGACGCCATGGCGGCTGTACGGTTCTGGCTGATTAAAGGTGTGCCTAGTGCATGAGTCATTGCACACGTCACTTCGCAGCCATCTGGCTGAGTAAAGGTGTGGCCTATATAGTGCGTGCGTCATTGTTCAAATGACAGCGCAGCCAATGGGGAGGAGGTGGCGCCACGTCATAAGTGTATAAAATGGGTGTATAAAATAAAAACGTTTCAACAAAGGGAGTATAATGCTGTCACATTCCCATGCGTAAGCAGTCTGAACTATCTTTGCCGAATTTTGATTGATTGATTAATTATTTAAATAATTAATTATTTAATTCATACGTGAATGCGGACCAACGCGACAGCTGCGTCGGTTGCTTCACCTTGCGTGAAATGTTTCCCACTTTGTGGAAGTGTTCTTCACATTTTCATTAGACATTTTATTGCGAGATGTACCGCTTACGCCCCGCCCTTGACTCTCGGCATCACAGTACATCGATAACGCTCTTTATTGTCCGATAGACCATCGATCGCACTCATAGGTGCTCTCTACCACCGCAGAGTGGACGCAAGCAGCTTCGGGCACGACGCTTGCGACGTCACCGTCCCAGTCATCGGACAAGGCGTTGTCGCCTCAGCCACCGGTGGGTGTCAAAGGCTTGCATTCTTAGAGTATGGCACTTTAGGCCATGAAGTTTAGTAACCCCACCTGGAGTGAAACGTTCCAGCCTGTTTTGCTGGCTGGAACACTGAGCTTACTCGGCTAGCACACAGGATTAAACAGTTCTTTTATCTATGCTTTCACTCATCCTCTACAGTCATGCATTATCATAGGCCATCAAAATTACGTCATGAATTTAGCAAGGCGGAGACGGCGCTCAATCGAATCCCAGCCATGGCGGCCGCATTTAGATGAGGGCGAAATGCAGAAAACACCCGTGTATTTGTATTTAGTCCAAATTATTACGGAGTCCCCCACTACGGTGCGCCTCATAATCAGAAGGGGGTTTTGGTACCGAAAACCCCATAGTTTAGTTTTTTAATTTTTAGGGCGGACAGTATATTTTGCTATCCAGGAAGGTTGTCCCTTGTTATCGACAACCGCCGACTATCGCATCAACAGCGAGAAGATTGCTTTAGGACCTTTTGCATTTTAGTATCAATGTGCTCATATACCGTACTTCCTGCGCTATGACGTATAAATCCCAGGACGGTCATACGTGTTGGTTCGTGTTCCTGTAACTTGGTGAAAAGAATTCACTGGCATGCAATTTAGAGGTAACTGCGAGCTCAATGCCTTAGCATTACGTCACACTTCTGTGAGGTCCCGGATCCATGATTTAAACCGCGATCACCACATTGCATAGTGTTGTTCATGAGCTCACTCGACACCACAACCTGCCTCTTCGAAAGGGAAAGTGCAACTCATTGTGGTCTGGAGCAGACCACCGCCAGTTGCACTACACAGGGTGTCCCACGTACGTTAAACAAAATAAGCGCTGCAACCGGCCTAAATTGCGCAGCCACACGATGGGAATCCTGTACAACCCTTCGCCGCCATTGCCGACGCACCCACGTGACCCAAATTAATACGTCACTAGTGCGCTGGTGGTAGACGACGCTATGGTAGGTTCTCGCACCAGGTAGGAACGGGCTTTTTTTTTACGGCTAGCGGTTACGCTAATCTAACCTAACGGCCGAATTTAGAGCTGTGACAAAACAAAAGTCATTCCGTGCAGACTCAAAAACGTTTTGACCAATACGAACTCGACTGGCACAGCCGAGTTCAAAAGTGCAAGTGTCTGTTCCAAGGTGACCGTAGTCACTACCAAATATACCCATCGTTTACAGCAGTCCTTGCTTCACAACGTAGTTAAGTGAGTCGTAATAGCCTGCAAGTAGGGTGAGCTTACCGAATAAATAGTTATTTCGAAACTATTCAGCACCAGTTGTCCTATAAGCTTCAACCGTAACGTGCCGAACCGGCGACCATTATTATTTTCTCTGGCTGAGTTTCTGCTTGGGTTCAGGCAAGTTCCCTGAATATCAGTTCTGGTTCCTATTCAATTCCAGCCAACATCTGGTCCGAGTACGTATTACGCCTTGGGCTCGGCTTGATATATGCCCTGCCCCAAGAAAATATATATGTTTTCTGCAATCGGTGACGTAACTTCCTGGGCAGATGACTCGTCTAATAAGGACATCTGGAGCAGACACGGCGATGCTATTATAGTGTTGATTATCCTTGATACCAGCGAATCAAATACCGTCTGCACTAGTTAATTGAACTAATCGATGTCTGCTCTTACGCCGAGTTTGAACCCACCCAATGGCGAGGATGCCATCACAGATTTTTTTCTTACTACATGAAATTCTGCATACTGTATATGTTGCAAAATACATATTTATATTGTTTCTGATCGTGAGGTGCGGTTCTGATTTGTCTCTCAGACGGCGCGTATTGGGAAGCTGAGGTGACGCAGCATTTTCACTGCCATTTCCACTGCATTATGCACATTTTTTCATGAACTACATTTGTGCATCGAGACAACTCAAACGTACTCCACTACTGCTGAGCAGGTGGAATAAAAAACCCATAATTACTTCAAATGGTGCACCATATGCCATTATCTCTATGTATTTTGCCTGTTGGTAACAAATGAGGTTATCTCAACTGTCGAAAAGGATCCTGCGGCCTCCACACGTGCATCGAGCGTTTTGATAATAGTGCGAGATTAATCTATGATTACAGCATGAAACCAGCCCTTTGAAATGGGAAAGCACACCACTCTGCCTTTTAGGGGATGGTAACGACGAAAAACAATGACAGTTGCGTAGAGAGCTACAATGCTGGGCCAGGGGAGCGTCTCTTTCACCCATTTCATCGCCTCAAGAAGCAGCGTCGTTGCCTTCGACAGTTGATATAGTTGCAGGTGATTGAGCGTTGGGCCTACTGACCAGTGGAAATTTCTGCTGAACGCTCGACCGCACAATGCTTCCGCGCATGAAGTCGGAGACGCGCACTTCAGTACCGCGCGCCATCTGACGTACGACCTGTCGTACGAACAACCAAACCGATACCAACAGCATCTGTGTCACATACAAGCATTCTTTGTCGCACATAGTGCGAGCCGCCGCTTACTACCACGTGTATCCTGCTTAAAGTAAGTCGACATAAAGATTATGCTCCTGCTCAATCCGACACACATTTTCGCTATAATCAGTCTACATAAATTATCGGCACCCTACTCCAATGCCGGTCTTGTAATGGATCGATAGAATCATGGATGAAATGAAGAAATGAAATAGGACTAGTGCACGAGCATGTGGTCAAGGTTGGCGGGTGCACTCGCTTGCATGGTGACGAACCGGCAGGAGCCACAAGCGGCGGTCGAGGTGAAGAAAGCGGCCGGGCGCGCAGGCGACGAGGAAAGGTTGGTTGTCTCGGAGCGCCGCGACAGTCCGCAGCCGACCGCCATCCACAACCACCGGACTGCTGGAGTACTGGCCCCTTGCCGTGACCATCGTGGTGCTCGTGGTGGTCATCCTGGTGCAGTTGCTGATTGCCGCACCTATCCGGCTGCAGAGGGCGCCTCGAGCCCACCGCGGGGGTAAAGTCTGCGAGTCCGAACCGTGCCGCCACTACGCGCAACTGATCGCCGGCACCACGAACCTAAGCGCGTCGGCGTGCGACAACTTCTACGCGCACGTCTGCGGCAGGTACGTGCACTCGTGGCAATAGCGAGAGGGAGCACCAATTTTTTTTAATGCGAACTAGTGTGTACTAGAAAATGCGAACCATCATTTGCATCAATTTCTGGCTTCCTGAGGGTTCCGCAGCTGAAGGTTCCACAAACGGCAGTTTTGAACACGATCACGTGGCGCAAAGGTCAGCTGTCTTGAACCCCTCTCCCGAGTATTTAAACGAAAGGCGATGATTTTTGAGGTGGTCTGCCTTTACTCGGCAGTGTATCGATTCTACTGTCCTACCTCTTAACCATCACTTGTTCTTCTTCGAAGAGAACATTCAATTATCCCCATGCCTCGCATGGATCATCTCTACGTCTTCGTGTGCCTTACAGGAATAGGCGGGGGTACCTACAAGAAAAGTTTAGTGCGAGAAGCTAATGTGAATGTTGATTCATTTCTGACAAATTTTACGGGAATATTTCATCACTACTTACTGCGTATTTAAAGGCGATTTCTGATTATTTTGAAGCAAACAAAGAAAATGGTGTGGATAGATGACGTTGGAACTCATGACGCTGCTAAGCTGCATATACAGCACTGCATACGCCTGCGAGTTTGATTCCTTCTCGCAACAATAATAATATTCCTGATCTCAAACATACGCCATATTAATATATTGATTTGAATGTACTGCATGAAAATGTCATGGGTATAAACTATTTACAAGGTGTATTCAGAGAGCATATCGTAAACATCGTATACGATATGCGATGTTATCGTAAACATCGTAAATATCGTAAAAGCGCCGCAAAGTTTTTCACAAAACGGCGAAAGTAGGAACAAAGCCCCACGAAACTACGAACGTCGTGGACAGACCATGGAACAGGGAAGTTCGTGACAGCGCGTACCTTCGCTGGGTCCGGTCGGACACCGGAAGCGTCAACCAGGTGGCCCAGGACAGTAATTTGACGTAGAGCGAAGTGGCACTTCGAGGAATTTAGTTGGAGGCCAGCTCGTCGGAAGATTGCTAGAATGGTCGAAAGGCGCTCCAGGTGTGTTGCGAAAGTGGGGGAGAAAATTTACGTCGTCCAGGTAACATAAACACGTCGACCATTTAAATCCTTGAAGCAGTGCGTCCATCATTCTCTCAAACGTGGCTGGTGCGTTGCAGAGACCGAAAGGCATGACCTTGAATTGGTAAAGGCCATCAGGGGTCACTAAGGCGGTCTTCTCGCGATCCAGGTCGTCTACAGCGATTTGCCAGTAGCCAGATTGAAGGTCCAGGGATGAAAAGAAGGTGGCACCATAGAGGCAGTAGAGGGCGTCGTCAATACGTGCAAGAGGGTACACGTCCTTATTGGGCAGCCGGGTGAATCTGTGGGTAATACGGCGGCTCTTCGCGTGTTCAAACCGCCGGCACTCTTTCATGATTGTGTCGACGGTATCAACGTTGGTATAAACGAGCAGGTTAAAAGCATTGTCGGCGATACCTTTGAGCACATGAGAAACCCTATCGGACTCAGGCATGTGCTCGTCAACCTGGCGGCAAAGAGCTATAACGTCCTGAATGTACGAGACGTATGACTCGGAGGATGTCTGTGCACGAGTCGCAAGTTCATTCCGCGCAGCAAGCTGCCGACCAGTGCTGTCACCGAAAAGGAAGCGGATCTTGTCTTTGAAAGAGTCCCAGCTGGTAATTTCCGCCTCGTGCGTCTCGAACCACACCCGCGGTGGGCCATCGAGGTAAAAAAGCACGTTGGCGAGCATAAGGGTCGGGTCCCACCTGTAGCCGGCGCTGATCCGTTCGTAAAGGTTGAGCCATTTGTCGACGTCAACCCCATCCTGGCCGGAAAATACGCCAGGATCACGAGCAGGAAGCAGAACGATGTAGGTCGGAGCCACGGGAGGGGCAGGGGGTGAAGACGATGTGCCTGCACCGACTGACATGTTCGCAAGCGTGATAAGGCGGCCGTTGCGGAGCTCCGTGATCGAAACAGGGAACTACCGCGCACCTCCACCAAAAAGATGTTACGTAAAACGACACAAGGCGGGACTATTGAGACTGTATTTACAGTATGGGAGAGACACAGTAGCCAAGATGGTGGACAGCCACCAGCACCAGAAAGAACTGTCTTCTTCGTCGTCTGCCCCAGGCTGAATGTCTGTCTCGTAGCAATATATATAATATATATATATATATATATATATATATATATATATATATAGTGAGCTCCATGAGCAATACGTCGCAATGAGGTGAACGCACTTTACATCTTGAATCCGGTATCTCAAAGTGGGATGTAATGCTAACGCAGTTACCTCGCATTTCCCGCGAAGTCATCGCCGAATTTTTATTTATTTCTAACATACAGAACAGAAAAAAGCACGCTAGACTGCAGTGATGTCATTTGCGTCCTCTGCTCTTGTACGACCAAGGTGGGACGCATCTCACTCGAGGAAGGGCGACAGCAGCGTCCTCGCCGAGGCCTGGCGACGGCTGGCCAGGAGAGCAGCATCGCGGCTCAGCATGGTTCCGGACACGAGAGGCAAGCCGGAGCCCGTGCACAGGGCCTCGCACTTTATTCACGTAAGAACCACGGCGCATATCACTCAGAACGTGCTCTGTTTAAGCTGGAAAATAATGAGAAAGCCATGATTGCTGAAATGGGTTGGTCCAGAATGCTAGAACAAACGTAGCGTTCCATTTTTTCCGAAGGCGGAGGGAGAAAGGGGGGTGTCTTCGTGTGGAAGCTGCACTAACTGGGCCCGACCATTGAGAGGAGGCACACAAAATAAATCAGTCATTAGTGTGATCAAAATTTGGATGTTTATTTACGCATGGTCCATCCCTTTGTACAAAAAGAATCTCCTTGTACTACAATAAGAACACATAGCTCTAAGTAACAGTGCAAAGAGATACATTAGGTCCTTGCTTTAGACTTAAATACGTTGGTTGAAGTGAGATAAACCAATGAAGGGTGGCTTTAGTTTCGCATTCGCTGTTCTTGCAAATTGTTGACCGAGATGTGCAGTGGGTCGTGATCAAGAGCAGATAAGGAACGTAAGAAGGCTCTGAGGATTTTTAGACAGGTTCTTGCTAGGCTCACAAAGACTTGGTGAAGTGACACCTTGCTGATGGCTGTATTTAGGCTATTTAATGATATCATACCAGGTAACAGCCAAGACTGCTACTATGTGATAAGATTACAGCGGTATATTACATGTCCAGGACAACAAGCAGCTAATAAGTGGGGCTGCCTAAGGTTCGTGGCCTGGGGGATGGAGGGATACGATGAGAGCACCTCTGACACCTCCCCCCCGCCGCCTTCGTAACTGAGGCTTATGAATGCAACCCATAAGAACTTATGAATAGCTCCTCCGACACACCCGTGCATTGTTCAGCATGCTAGCTGTGTAGTATATGGCGAGACGCAGGACACGTTCCTGACAAGTGTAAAGTTGAACCTGATATCCTTTCCTTCTCTACCCAAGAAATAGTCGCCTCACTGGTCGCACAGATATGGAAAGGAGGCGCAGGTGTTGTTCAGCAGTGCAAGACACAAGAATGTTGCGTTCACGCTTGTAGCACACGCACAATTCAGTCGCGAGCAACGCTGCACATAAACTAGGAGAAAGGAAGTAGAGACAACAAGTATTAGTTGGAATCGATGCTAAATGTGGCTGATGCGCAGAGAATACAAATTTATTTTCGGTGGCATTATTCGGTGACACGTTGGCATTACACCACTTTGCTACATTTTCTAGGTCAGAATTTAGTTTATTGAAACGAGATGAAATGATATGTCTGTTTAACACAAATAAACATCATCACGTTGGAGAATATGTTTTCAGGATAGAAGAGGCATTCAAACTTTTTGTATATGGAAAAAAACAGAAATGGTCCCAGATAGATCCGTGAGGCGCATCAATAATTGTTGTTTGCTGAAGGGAGTAAAATAAACATTACAAATACAAACAACTTTTTTGTTATATCGGTAGCCTTTTAGAGAAAAACGGCTGGAACACAAATGCCGATTCTATATAGCTTAGTGAAATGGATATTATGGTTGGTACTAGAGCACTGCACGGGCTCGGGCTTACCCGAAAGCCCGGGCCCGGCCCGGCCCGTGGGCCGGGCCGGGCCGGGTAGAGTTGTTTTTTCACGGGCTCGGGCCGGGCTCGGGCACGGCGTGTGCTTTTTGACCCGGGCCCGGGCCGGGCTCGGGTTTTTTGACGCGGGCCCGGGCCGGGCTCGGGCTTTCTACGAGTTATTCTCGGGCTTCTCAACTCTGAAAAACATGTATTTTTCGATCTCGGGCCGGGTTCGGGCCGGTTTCGAGTCGGGCTCGGGCCGGGCTCGGGCTTAAGGTAAAGGGGTGGCGGGCCGGGCCGGGCGGGTAACGTAGACTATTTCCGGGCCCGGGCCGGGCCCGGGTCTCGCCATAAAAGTTTTGATCGGGCTCGGGCGGGCCGCCCAATGTGAGAACGGGCCCGGGCCGGGCCCGGACCGCAAAAATCGGCCCGTGCAGTGCTCTAGTTGGTACTATCAAATGTAAAAAAAAATAAATTATGGGGTTTTACGTGCCAAAACCAGTACTGATTATGAGGCACGCCGTAGTGGGGGACTCCGGAAATTTGGACCACCTGGGGTTCTTTAACGTGCACCTAAATCTAAGTACACGGGTGTTTTCGCATTTCGCCCCCATCGAAATGCGGCCGCCGTGGCCGGGATTCGATCCCGCGACCTCGTGCTCAGCAGCCCAACACCATAGCCACTGAGCAACCACGGCGGGTACTATCAAATGTCGAGGATACATAAGTAACAATGAGCGTGCACGATTCCTTCATATATTGACTTTTTTTACTGAGCAAAAGTGTCAGCAATGTGAATAAGTAAAATATTCCTGCTGAATAAAACACACATTACAAGATAACCTATTAATTAAGAACAAAACAACTTAAAAGGCAGATTATTGAAAAGTTATAATGGAATTTTTATCCATATTTCAATTATTCTGGCGATAATATTCCGAAATGTAGAACGCATAAAAATCGGTAGTCACTATTGTTCTTAACGCTCCCAATCTATTTTCCTACGCAGTCTCAATTTTGCACTCAACCGACTAAACGCAGACATGCTTGGACATTATCAAAGTGCCGAGGGCACCCGAGATCAAGGAAGTCCTCGAAAGGGGCAACATCACTTGGCCAAAGAGCAACGAGCGTCCGGACTTTCTCGGGGCGCTCTTCTACATGGCGAGACGGGTGTTCATCCCCGTCGCTTTTGATGTCGCGACTCTGGAGATAGGTGAAAAAGCGACATCGACATCAAGGACCCAAACCCTCTTCTTCGGCCTGCCCTCGCGTTTCCTCGGTCACGCGAGGGCACTGGCGAGGCTTCGACGGTCGGGCAGGCTCCTCGACCACCTGCACTTAACCTACGAGGCACTCGACTTAGCCGTCAACGAAACCAGGTTGAAAGAAATAGCCAGTCACTTCGGCTACTTGGGCGACTTCTTCACACGCTACGAGGCGGCGTCCAACTACGTCACAAGGAGCGCCAATGCGTCATTCTTTCTCCAGTACACGCCCTCGGTGTCGAAAGCTCGCTGGGACACCTGGACGAAGCGATACCTCAACGTCTCGCTCATCGACGACCTAGACAAACTCCGAGGCGGTGTGGCCATCCAGGGCGCCGACGTTTTCTCTGCCGTGTTCGAAGTACACGCGAAGCATGGTGAGCACGTGACCGATGACGTCGTCGGAGGCCTCTGCGTGCAGGCACTCGTCGACTACACGAGCTCCGAGCTTCTGACAAGCCTGCTCGGAGGAAGTCGAGAGCTCGCGACCAAGTCTGTCTACGAGAGGTGCTTCTCGGACTCCTACAGATTCTACGGCGCCGCCATCGACGCCTTCTTACACCCACCGCTGAGCCGCGAGGTCGTGGATCTCCGGCGAGTGGCAACAATTGTCCACAAGACATTCTCCAACACGCTACGCCGCCGCTTCGCGATGCCTGGCGCCATCGCTCCAGCTTCAGCGACTAAGAACTCTTCTTCAGCGCACAGGAACTTCGACTTGGCCCTGTCTAGCTTGTACGGTCTAAACACAAAGGCGTTCGCTGACTCGTACGACCGTTATCCGCCGGAGACGGACAGCGGCCTGTACAACTGGATGCGGCACGCGGCCTTCGCCGCTGCCGGAGGCAAGTCGCCTACAGGGGAGTCGCTGGGGGAGACCTTGAACGAAGACGTCGGACGTGTCGCAGGCAGGTTTCACAACTTCCGCTTGCGCCTCGCTCACATGGAAGACCCCTTCTGTGTGGCCAACGTCAGCTCGGCGGTGCTGATGGCAGGAGTCGGAGCGCGCTTGGCGGCGGCGCTCTTTTACGACCACATCGCGGTCAGCAGCCCGGATGACCCTTCGCAGGTCTACACTGAGAACCAGGAGTGCTTATTTCCTGGGACCGGTGGTGGATCGTCGGACCTGGAGATTCAGGGCGCCGTGGCCTCCATCGACGTTGCCTGGTCTGCACTGAAAACTGCGAGCGTGGCGAGATCTTCCACTGGCATGGCCATCGCCCCTGGGGACTCCGGTGGGGGCTTCCTTGCGGATGAAGAGCTCTTCTTTTCCTTCTTCTGCTACCTGCTCTGCGGGGAGCCGGACGGGGAACGCCTGTGCAATGTGCCGCTCCGTCACAGCAGTGGCTTTGCGCGTGTGTTTGGGTGCGAGAACGCGTCGGCGATGAACCCGGATAAAAAATGCCGCATGGGCGTGTAGTGATCATTGCGCGTTGTCTGTCACTGTGTGCATGAGATGCTCAACTTGGGCGGCCCACATGGCTTGCCTAAGTTTGAGCCTAAATTTTTAGGTTCTGACGCGTCGTGGTGGAACTAATTTTATATAGGGCTATACTGTGCGTAGCCATTTAGAAATATAATAAGCAGAACGCTGACCAAAATGGCGTTGTCTTACGAGGGCTTACGCCGAGCAAGATGTTTGCTTCGAGGGTTAAACTTTTCAACCCCTTAAAGACAACACCACTTTAGTTGCCGGGCTGTATAGCGTGTTTCTATATGAATCTACTCCACCTGACGAGATAAAGTCGGAAGCAACAGAAGCGGCAGCGGAAAATCAGAGGACGCAAAGGAAGCTTCGCTTCATGAAATCGATGGTGATTGTCAAAGTCAGCCATATTTTTTTTGTATAACTTGATTCATATGCCCATGCCATCCGTGAATTACGAAACCGAATGGCCCATCAGCAGACACACTATGCGGCAATCTCGCTGTCTGCCACGTTGCCAAATCATATTGAGTAACCGTATATATTTTGTTGAAATCGCAGCACCCCATATAAACCTCCATGGACCTTCCACTGCCGCTACTATGCTGGCTGCAACTTCTCTTCAGTGGCTGCACATCAAGCGCAGCGCTGGGTGGTGGGTGGTCTAGGTGAAATTAAATGCACATTTGAGTTTATTGTTCATAATCCTTGTGTCATGGTTGTACAAAAAATCCGCGACATTTGGCGTAAATTGCGGCTTCACCCTGCTCACGATTAATGTCGACGTTAGTGCGATTATCATTGCAGCAACGTAGTGACACACAGTGTTGCCAACGCCACAGCTCGTACGCAGTGTTGCCAGGTCCGACGAGGCGGCGTAGCCAAAAGCTAGAGAAGTTGTTGCCCAAATGTAGCCAAACAGAAAAAAAGTATTTCGTAGCCAAATATAGCCATTTTTATTTCCAATTTTATTTGTGTATACACTTTCGCATTCGACTACGGCAATCCTTTAATGCACAACCCGTCGTAACAAAATGTCCTTGCACCCGTGACGGTCGGCCCTTTACATCAACAACAGTGACATCATGCTTGCACAGAACACTTTTTGGCTGGCCCCTGTAGCTACTAAGTTCCAGCGAATCGCTCCAGAGGGTGAAATCAGTGCTTTTATTTTATGACAAATAGTACTAAGTTATTATTTTTAGTTATTTACAGTAATATTAACTGCGAACTCTGCTTTTTGGCTGTCGTGAACACAAAATAATGTTCAGCGTCATCCATCTCTCACGTTATCTCATGCCTACGGCGTAGAAGTTCAGCTGTCCAGCGATCTGCGACGGCGACGTGCCCACAGCTTCTTTTTTGGTGAGCTAAAACAAGTCTTTCGCGCTATGATATCTCGCGTTATTTGTCTGATCGTCCTATCTTGTTTTCTCAATTTTTTGTTTTTGTTTTTCGATTAACTGGGACACACACTACCTAAATAGTGTCAATTACATCAACCTTGCCGCCATCTTCGGTCTCTAGCATGCCAAGAACATGCGTTAAGAAAAGGGACAGGCAACAGGTGCGACTCACTGTCTGAATCGGTGTAAGCAGAGCTTTAAAAGATTACTGCGCAAACCGGCACACTATTGTAAGAAGCGCGCAGTCGTTTTCGGCGACGAGCACGTCCCGAACTAACTCGCTCGAAATGGTAAAAGCCGCGACGGCGCACAAACGGCAATGGTAAACAGCAAATTGATAACAGTGGTAATGCTGTGAAAACCGGTTACTGTCAAAAAGCAAACCATGTTGATGGCTAATAGAGTTTTAGAATAGGGGCCCCTAAACTTTGGGGCCCCAAAGACCTTTGTGGTGTTAGCGTTGGGGCATACAGGAATGAAGAGTTTTGGAATAGGCGTTTTGCGTTTGCAGGTAGCGTGTTGCGTTTGCAGCGTCACTACGGCGTCAAAGCAAAGCTGTTATAAACATTAAAATAAAATATACCATATTATGATAAGGAAAGTCATTTAGACTTTCGTGTTTTCGCCTTTAATTACAATTTAGAACTTATTCTATTAGCAGCATGCAACTTGTTGCGGTTATTTTGAGCTACCAACTTTACGCACCAAGTCAATCCACCATAGGCCTACGAGCCATGAAATCGACGATTCAATTCGGAATCAGTAGCGTATAATGAATCATTCTTCATTACACATGTTAGTTGAGAGAAAGCGATAGCCGCAGTCTCTTCTCTAGCTTACGAACTTCACGCATTACCGCGAATCGAGTCCAGTTTGTCCTAGGTTAGAGCCGTCGCTTCGATAGGCGCCGCCATGTTTGTTGACGAAAGCTTTTGGGGAGCTTTTGGGGCTCCCACTAAATCGATGAAATAGCGTGCCCGAAGAAAAACCTAAACACAGTTTCCGTCTTCCGCATGGGCAGTAGCTTCGACGCTATTTCTTTGAGGCCCCAATACGTTTGAGGCCCCTATTCAAAAAATCTAATAATTGCTGGGGTTTTACGTGCCAAAACCACGATATGATTGGGAGGCATGACGCAGTGGGGGACTCCGGATTAATTTTGACTACCTTGGCTTCTTTAACGTACACCTAAGTACATGGGTGTTCCTGCATTTCGCCTTCATCGAAATGCGGCCGCCGTGGCTGGGAATCGAACCCGCGTCCTCGAGCCAGCAGCACGACACCTCACAGCTAAGCTAACACGGTGGGTGAAGTTCATGTGACGTGGTGCACTGATGTCATCGTGGCAAATTAGCGTGTGTCGATATTAGCAGAATGAGTATCAGCATTCATGACGTTACGGGCAAACCATCTAGAAGTAAAAGCACCAGAGCCCGTCTTTGGCTCGGGGTCTTGCTCTCATTCTTTTTTATACGTTCTCGCATACTTGGCCCAGTCTCCCATGTTTGGATACTCCTCTCTGAGGAGGATCCGATCTTACGTCCAACCTATCGAAATGAACCTCGAATGTAAGCACGGACAAAAATTCATCTAGCAGGAGAAGGAAAATGTCAGTAAAGCTTCGCGCGAGATAAGTGGAGTAGGTCGAAAGCTGTGCCCGGCGCGATACTTCATCCAGAAGACATGGCCATGAACACACCGGAGCGTGTCACCCACCCATGCTTCCCTTCATTCATGTTGGTGTCGCGATCGCCCGACGGCCCCGACCCTATGTTATTGCTTTCCCTTCCTGAGCATAGCCATGTTAATACAGTGTATTGTGAAAAACCCACTACTCCCAGGTTCATCCCGATGCCCGGAGACCGGGTGCATAACGGTGAAGTGGGGTGTAAGTTTGCGTGCATCAAAGATCAAAGCCACCGGCTCAGACAACGGTGCAGAGACGGAAGGAAAGACGGGGGGGGGGGGGGGGTTATTTCGCGCATGCACACGCGCACAGCCACGCGGCTGGCTCAGCCAGCTAAAACACAACCTTCGAGATTGGCTTCTACCCGATCAGAGCCACCTCTGGAGCGTGGATTAGGGCGCCACTTATAGCCCAAACACAGCCAAGTCGCAGATTTTCAAGTAGCCCAAATGTAGCCACATAGCTAACTCGTCCAAGTCGACGCCAAAAAAGTTTTCCTGTAGTCCAATTTGGCTATATATAGCCAAACCTGGCAACACTGCTCGTACGTAGCCGGGCTCCTCTCTTCCCGCTACACACGTTGCGCCACCTAGCGGCAACGCCACAAAGTCTGAGCGTAGCGCGGGTAGCGGTGTCTAGAAGGTGGGAGGTGTGATGACCGCGGAGCCCTTTTTATTGCCCCCTTTTCGCTTCGATCTCGTGGGCGCCGCCATGTTGGATCTCGTGGTGACACGTCCATTGCTTGCCTCAACTTCCTCCGTATTTACAATGAATGTGTATGACGCCTGCGCGCCTTAACAAACCTCTGTTTCGGGAGATATCGTAGGCGGTGACTGGGTGGACGACACGAAGCTTTGGCCACAGCTTCAGAGAACATGCAAAAGCGCTTTCGGAGCTGGTTAAGCTATGTCCAAGCGGCGCGAGTAGCGTCTATGGTGCTTGTTCTAAAAGCGGGGCTAAATATGTATTCCAAGCTATCCAAAATTTCCGCTCACGAATTGAATCAGGATTAACATGTTTTTCTCTTCGTTCTTTATTTGTTCAATATTTTGAAGCAGCGGCTTGTCATGTTTCTGACTCAGTAAGGTTCCTCGGTGCGGTCACTATCTGATTATTTTCTGCCTAATCGCTCGCGTGTGTTCTCAGTTCCGTTACATTTGTTCTTGCTGCGCACAATGCTTAAAACGTAGCTGTTCTGTGCATTGTAACACCTTGTAGCGAAGACGTACTATCGCTAGTAACTCGCTTACTCTTTTGGACCGTCACGAAACATTCAGCTTTGACCATTCGCCCACTAACTAACTAATAAATTGTGATTTATTGTGCATTTATAGTGCGCATATATTCAAGTGTGCGTCCATTCATTTATTCTTGACACGTTGGGGAAATAGTGGGCGTAAGTGTCTGTGCCAGTTGGGGTAGATGCGTGTAGATACTGTGCGCGAATCTTACTATGACAGGAAGCAGCGGTACTCCCTTTTTCGTTGTTTAACTAGCGGTACTCAAGGTTAGCAATACAACGCTGGCGGATGAGGAAATTTCTGTATCCTCGAGGAAAGCCGTAATTGTCGAAGTGCCGGAAACACGTACTGACAGTTGCAGCAGGGGTCCGCGAACTTGGTCACACATATTCATTACATTCCTTAATATGCCAATCACTATTGTTGCAGCCAACTACTGCACACGTCTTCAATCCACATGATTAAGTTCAGCATGATTGGAGCACAGTGCGTAGTGAAAACTCAGTTGCAATTACGAAAAATGGTCGCACAGAAGCAAGGTAGAGGCAGTAATGATTTCGTATTCGTGCGCGGTCGCTGAGGCGACGTACCATAGAGTTAGTAGACAGTTTTAGTTTAGCGTGGTTACCGGAATAGCGGGCGTACCGGAATAGCGGAATCGAAGTGCGCATGCGCAGAACGCTAACCGACCCATACCGTTTACCGTGCGCACGCTATTTCTCAGAGTTAACGTTACCGTGTTAGCGTGGTGTACGTAGTGTACGTAAAACATGGCGGCGGTCCCGGTCGCCCGCTTCGAACTGAATTTGGCGTTGTTTTGTAGAATTCACTTCGTTCGTAGCAAATGACTGCGTAAACGGCTTTTGCTTAGTCTCATGCCGCTTCGCCGAGAGAGTGTTATGGCTAATCTTGAGGAATTTTCGAGATCGCTTCTCGTTTCGAACGCGCCTAAGCCTAACAAGAGAAATTTTTTCTGAGATGCGAGCGCCATCTGTCGCTAAAGTCGGGAGATAGGCGCGACGACGGCATATGACCTCTGAGATGGGAGGATTTCGGAGGCTATGGTAGACAGCTTGTACTGCTTGTCTGTTTCGTTGCAGATCGACGGCCATGTGAAGTAAAAATACAACGTGCTCCTGGCTTCCATTGCGCTGCCTATCGCACTTTCCGGACGCACACACACATAGAATTAGGTGCCCTGTGTATGAGAAATTCAAAGCGTAATGGAATAGCATCCCGCACGTAAACTACGCTATCACGCTATACTAAAACTCTCTTTCTGCAAAGTTCGTTTGCGGAACGGTAACGCTATTTCCCGTAACCCCGCTATTACGCTAACGCTAAACTAAAACTGTCTAGTATACTAACTCTAGAGGAAAAGCTGGGCGAAAAAAAAGTGGCAACAGCAAAGGCGCCGCCATGTTGCTACTACTAATTTTGTAGCACTAAAGATATTCAAAATAATATACAAAAACATGCGCTTACACGTAGCAGATAGGCAGGAACAAAGTTTAACGTTCATTCCGTAAATGTTTTCATAGATATCGGACGCTATGCAGACAATTTTGATGTAAAATTTACGGTGTCTAAAAGGCTGTGTTTGCAGGCGCTTTAACTAGATGGCGCTAGACGGAGGCTCGGGATCGCGTTGATTTGCATGCCTCGTCTGAATCGCATCTCGTCTGCGCCTGCGCACTTACATAGAATAGCAACGTGGCAGCGCCCTTGCGGTTCCCGATTTAAGCACATAGGTGCTATGGGGAGCTTTTCCTCTAGAGTCGGTTATATCAACTCTATGCGACGTGCCGCGCGCCGCCGAAAGCGCAATCTAGTTTGTCTAGAACAAACTGCTCCGCGAAAAGGGTCGATAGAGACATATAGTTAATATATCCTCTCGGCAGGTACATCCTAAGAGAGATCCGACACACTGTAAACGGCGTTGAGGTCGTAATACCGCGCGTCGTTCCGGTTTTAAGAGGCGATGCATTGCCGATCCTGTTTCCGAACCTGCCGAAGTACGTTTCAAAAACGTTGGCAACGGAAAGAAAGTAGCGAAGAAGCGGTTCACAGAATTCTGAACCTCCGAAGAAGACGCGCACGGAACTATATAGCATCAGTATGTTCGCAGGAAGATGGAACGACAGCAGATGTGGAGGAAGCGGCCGGAGATGGACCTGCCGAGCACTTCATTTATAACTTGCGACACCCATCAGAACATTGGTGTATCGAAACATTCAGGAGCAAAAATGCAATTTCCTACCAAACAGCAGGATATGTGATCAGTGAGATTCCACCGGTTGTTTTTCAGAAAATTGTTTTGTTCGAACTGCAGGAAGAAAAAAGCACTGTGAAGTGCAACATCTTCGTCTCAGGCTTCTTACATTGTCGACGTGACATTCAGTCGAAAGAAGAAGCGCAGGAAGTTCTTTTATACACAGCGAATCTCCGAGTTTGTTGTGGTGTCCGGAGGATGCAAGAGTTCCAGCAAGTGAACCCGGTCCAATGTCACGAAATCAATAGGACTAAGCCAGTTCCTGCGATGTATTTGTTTCACAGGGTATGTGGCTTTCTTTATTGAGTTAAATCTTCATGTTACGGGCACTCTAATGCAACGAGTAATTGTCAATGCTGTTTTGTGTGGCAATTTTTTTTCAGGGGTATCCATCCATTCTGCCCAACAGTACTCTGCTTGCAATAGAGCAAGGAAAACTTCATTGATGCACATGCTAGAATAAAGCCCGTCAGCCACTTCTGCACACTGCAAGAAAAGACTCAGATATGCTGTGTGTACCATGAGAAGCGCAAACACGAAGGTACAGGTCCTGTGTAGTAACTTTGAGAGTCTCCAAGAAGAAAATTCTGCAACAGAGGCAACTGTCCTTGAAAAAAAAAAAAAAAAAACGTACCGCCTGTTCATTCTGTTTTGGTTATCTATACCCAACACTCTTCCTAAATGGAATTTGTTCCTTTTCTAGATCCGTCAGCTTCCCAAGAAAAGCAGAATGTTGTGCGAAGCTGCTTGTAGCCTCCAAACGACGGTACCTCGATGGGTACAAATATTGTAAAGAGTGGCTTTTAGAGTGAATTATTCTGAGAATGAAGACCACTCGTTTATATGAGCACTCGAGATGCCACCAAATCCAAGCACTCCCCAGTCGTGCTTGCCTACAGAAACGTATAAAGGTTTGTGTCATTGTGTTTCAATTTAATGCAGAAGCTACTAAAGTTATTTTTTACGCTTACAGGCATTCAAAGCCTCGTACGGTTTCAACCGCAAGGTCCTTGACTGTGTAAAGGAAAAAGTGAAATATCTAGACAACACACAACGGCATGACGGCTTAGTGCCACCACTATCGATGGAAATGCAATGAAGGCTTTGTCGATTTGGGGCTATTTACTGCGAAGAAGGACAAGCATACAAAGGCCGATCGTGGCGTGGTTGTAACGTTTCAACCATTTGTGGGAAAATCGAAGCAGAATATAGGTAACAATAACTAGTCATATTTGTCATTATTTTTATTAAGTTTATGGCTTATGTCATGGTTTCTATGGGTGTCTTTGCATCGAGAGGGAATGTGAAGGCTGCAGTGCTGACCAAGATCATATTGGAGGCCACAATTCTTTGCGAGCAGGCTGAATTTTACGTACACTGCATGAGCTGTGATGGCGCGGCTTGGTATCGTGCAATGTAGCACAACACGGGCATCCACATAAGCTGTAAAGGTGTGCGGTGTAAGGTGGTGCACTCGTGTGACAACGACAGATTTTTGCACTTTCTGTCAGCTTTCGCGCATCTCGAAAAGTGTCTGCGGAATGCCATGATGAAAAGTGGCTTCAACACGCACATCAGCCGGGTATGAATGAAAATATTTTTTTTTTCTTGGACGCTGGTGGTCTCAAGTTCACCTAAAGTATGCTTCATGTTGCAGGTCCTCTGGGATCATGTTGCAACCACCTGGAAATTGACAGCAGCACGGTTGCCCTGAGAATCGCACCAAAACTAACGTGGTCACATATATAACCGAATGGGTTTTAGAAAATGCGGATGCATTTGGCATTTCATGTCTTTAGTACTCCTGTATTACTCCTGTATACTCCAGAAAGTGAGCATAAATGTGCCACAAATTGGTTGCCTTGAACTTACAAAATCAGTGGTCAGGTTTTTCTGCCTTACCAGAATTCACTTTCTTTTGAAGGACTTCAACCAGGAAATGATTGACAAAAAGGCAAAGAACAAAGCCTTGCGTGATGTGAAACAAGCAGCAGAATTGGTGAATTACATTCTGCTGTATACAACAAAGTTTGCTTGTCCAGAAACATGTTGCTTTTGTTTATTTGATTGTTTCGAACTGCAGTGAGAATGAAATGGCTCCAGGACGTTGCACTACAACGTATGTCACGCTCTAATGCTGATTTGGCAGGTGTAAACCAACTTAAACGCTTTCGTACGTAATTACGCCCACAACTGAAAAAAAAGCGGGTGGCACGAATAAACACCCGGGTGATCCTAGCAGCAATTATCGCGTTCGCCTTGGAGAAAAAAGAACAAGATTGCATATAAATCGTGCAAAGAGTATTCCACGATAGATAAGCTCCGCGCTCATTTAGTGGCTTTAATATGGTATTTCTAAATGCCTGCTTTCTGCCAGCAGAAAACTCGGTTGTGTTTCCCCGCATTCGAAAACCACATGCGACAGTAACGTAATACAAGCTTTGCGATGTCTAAGGGACTGCAGTATCAGCTAAATTTTCCAGAACTCAGTAAAATGGTTTCCACTACAGCATTGCCCCTGCACACGCGCGGAGAACGGCCGCGCGCGCTGATGGCGCCCTAAAACCCCTTGATGTAGGAAAGTACCGCCACTCTTTGTACTCTGCCGCCGGCGCGCGACCTCCTCGCTCCTCGCGAGTCCCCTCCGCGGCAGACGGTCTTGCGCCCGTTTTCTTGCACGATGATTGGTCTCCCTGCCGTTGCCCTTGGAAACGAGCGGAGCTTGCGTTTTGATTGTGTTTTGCTTTTTCGTTCGCGCCATTTTGTCGCCTGAGCTCGGTCGCACGCTAACATTGCACGCTGTTTCGTGCACTGTCTGTCTGCTAGCGCTATGCCGTGCTGCTGCGCATATAACTGCAGCAAGAAGCGTGATGATGGTTATGCAGTTTTTACGATACCGCAAGGAAAGCGTGATGGCTTGCGCAAAAAGCAGTGGCTGCACAACATTGTCCGAAAGAACTTTGTTCCGACAAGGAACAGTATTGTTTGCGACGTAAGACACCTTTCTTATTGCTCATATCAAAGCATCCCGTAATGCGGCATTTTTTTTTTCAATTCTTCCGGCCTGCTCATTAGCTTTTTTGTTGCGGCAATTTGTACGTTGCATAAAAATAGGGTTCTCAGAATGATGCATATTCTGCCGGGACTCGATCACCTCGCAAGTCGTGAACTGTTATTCAATCGGAAATGCAGCATTATAGATTCTGCTTTCCACTGAACAAATATACCCGAAGATACAGCCTCTCGATCGCACTTTTCGTGATTGTTAGGATCCGTTGCCTGTTTTACTGAAAATCGGAATAGCAGCTTGTAGAGGAGCTATTTACAGCTTCGATGTGTGTGTCAGTCACTTATATACAATGAATGCAGGGCCTGAAAAAATTTAGTGGGAAGTATACCCGTGGTATTGCAGGAAATGAGCGCCAACTAGTCCACATTTTAAGGCGAGACCCTTAGTTGGATATGTTTCAAGGTGAGTGTTTGAGGTACAGAAAGTAACGTGACCTAATGAAGTCCAGAAGCGAGCCAAATGATGTCCAGCCGTGCATAATAGATTAATGATAAGTAAATTAAATTCATGACTGATTAATGATTGGATTAAGGTGATTTAAGGTCGATTAATCTGGATTAAGGTGGATTAAGGTTAAATAAGGAGGGTTAGGGTCGATTAGGGAGGATTAAGTTGGATTAGGGTGGTTTAGGGTGGATCAAGATGTAATAAGGAGGATTAGGGTGGATTAACGTCGATTAACGTGTACGAAGGCGGAATAAGATGGATTAAGGTCGATTAAGGAGGATTAGGGTGGATTAAGGTCGAATAAGGTGGTTAAAGAGGATTAAGGTCGATTGTTGTTTATTAAGAGGATTAGGGTGCATTGAGGTGGATTAAGGTCTATTAAGGTGTATTAAGAAGGATTAGGGTGGACTAAGGTCGAATAAGGTGTGTGAAGGTGGATTAGTCTGGATTGAGGTGAATTACTGTAGATTTTACAAGACTCGCATTCGCGTTTTTTAGGCGATAGCTAAGGACACCTGGTAATCTTTCTCAGTTCTTGAATTTGCTTTGAACTACGCTGCCATGCACGCGTGAGTGGGTGACGATTATTGTTTGGTTTTCTCACTGATACAGGCAATGTGCACGACGCGATCGCGCACCCTTGCTGTTGACTTCTAGGCGGAGGCCTGGAATCTTCGCTTTAATAGCGAATGCGTTACAATCACCTTTCTTCGGTTTTGTTCTGTGGGTAAACCTTTTCCATTCATGTAACACGAGCCGATGTCATTGTATCAATGCGCTTTGATTACGAAGGTTGAGCAATAAATACTGATTATGGTTATGATGTAGCAATGCAGGGAATATTATGTAGGCAATAATGTTTAGCACTGCAGTGTATTAGCCACTTGTACTTGTATAAATGACGTTTTATTCATCCTGCCTGAGTGATCAACTCTTCGATAAATGTTCTAGCTACATTTCACTGAAGACCAATTTGAGCCGCGCATATTAAAAGAACTTGGAAAAAAGAAAGCTGAAGCCCAACGCAGTTCCAACAATATTCTCCCACCTGACCTGTCGTGAAGCACAGGAAAATCCCTCGACAGCGGCATGAACCTCGAACTGACAGTCGTAAGGGATTGCTGCTGCTTGCTCCTTGTCCCGCCTCTAATAATTTCAGCAATAATGATCTCGGTCGCTTAACGACGCAGCCAACGACACTATGATTCTTTACGCAGAGCATGTCGCCACCGCATGCTTGCCCGCAATCTACAATGCGTCTGCAATAGGGCCCCCCGCTAATCAAAATCACAATTTTAACTATCCTACTACATAACGCTATGTCGGTGTGAACTATCAAAATACCTTATCCAGAGGCGTTTCTTTTGCCTAAAAAATGCCACAGTTTCGCCCTAAGGGCGAAGCAATGAATGCGATAGCAACACAGCAATGTCATACGAAGTAAGGTGAGCGGCTTTGGTAGCAATATGAATTGTAGTAAACATGAGCTTAGCAAGTAAGCAGGTGTGCTGCGGCGTAATTAGACCGACATGAAGACAGACTCGATGACCGCGACAAGGCGCGTGTGGAACTGGTGGTGTTGATGAGAAGCGCTTCCCGTGGGCAGCGCGTGCGAAGGGACACACCTGTAGCGCTGCACTTGCCGATCCGGGCAGCATTGCATGTGTAGCGTGCGTTGGAAAATGTGGCCTGACTATTACTAACTGAATGAACAAGCGTGGTGTGAGCGCGCACAAGCAAACATGAATAGATCACACTGAATGACTGCAGACAACGACTGTCAAAAAGCTGGCAGCAAGCCAATACGCCGCAGCGGGCGAAGGTACGTGGGGTCTTTCGCTTCAAGGGAAACTGAGCGGCGAATGCACGGCGTATACAAAGGTCAGAACCGTGTGGAGATAAGAGACGGTGCGGGCGAGCGACGAGCGCGGTTGTTGGCAGAGTAGAAGTGCGCCCCCCCCCCCCCCCCGCTCCCTCCGGCGCTGGCTTCCCGCTTCCTTGCTTGCGCGTGGGAGATTGAGTGGAAAGTTCCCCTTGCGCCCGGTTGCAAGATAGGCCTTTGGTGCCGGAGCGCAGCGTCGCCCCGCCTCCCTCCCTCCCTCCCTCCCTCCCTCCCATACCCCCACGGCCTTTCGCGCGACGGTTGCGTTTGCTTTCCGCCGTGCGTTCGCTCTCCGTGATAGCGCGCGTCCCCCGCACGCTTCCGCTCGGGCATACGGCGCGCGGCGAAGATTTTATCTATACGGAACCTCAGGGCGACGGCGACGCCGACGGCAGAAATCCGGTTGAAGTGTCCATATAATTGCTATCGCAATAACATAGAATGCCTTCTCGGATAGATATACCGAGTATTTTTTTAAGCTTCATTGACACCGACGTCTAAAGAATAATCTGTAAATATCTTTCCTCAGCTTCAGTTATTGTGGGCGATGAGTGGTTGCCGGCACCGCTTCATCGCACTGAAATTGCGCAACCGTCCTATTCAACGCAGAAACCACGGCGCAAAAGCTACTTTGACATTGAGACAAACACATGGACGGACGACGCACTCGCCAGTAATTCATTATAAGAAGGCACGCTGAATATAACACCTGCGGTGCACATGCGCGCACATGCGAGAAAAAACTGCCAAACACAGAGCGATTTGCCACAAGCAATACTAGATCAGATGCACAAAGTACAGCAGTGTATCATGTGGCAGAAAAAATAACTGGAGTATAAAACTCGCCTCAAAGCTCCTTTTACATCAGTGTGTGTCATTCATACAGCTTTAAGATGCAACCAACCTCCTCATAAACGTTGCCTTCAGCATTCTTCATGCTGTTATCACCATTTTTCAAAATTTTCTACGCCATTGGGGCCCGCAACTGGCCCAAAATCATGCGCCTCCATCGATTTCTGCGGCCCGTCCGCGGGAGCCCAGGCGCAATAGCGTGCCGTGCGCAGCGCGCGCAGCCGGCGGGCGAGGAGAATCGAGGAGGAAAGCGCGGCGGGGAGGAGAGTGTCGCTACTTTCAAGATCAAGGGGTTCTATGGCGCCCCTGACAACAGCGCCGCCCACGCGGCATTGACGCGAACGGGGGCTAGTTTTTATTAGTCGGTCATCACACCTCCCCCTTCTAGACACCCTCGCGCGGGTGTAATTCCGTCATGCACCAGATAAAGTTTAGAAAACTTTCCTTTGTCCTTGAAGAGTTGCTACATTCCCACTAACCCAAGTTGGCCCGACGCTTGGTTTCTAACCCTGTTCGTTGAGCACAGCAGCCCGATGAACTACCTAGCGAATCAAGTTGGCGAGCGAACGGTTCAGGCCCGGCGACACTAGGCCTACACGACACCGATTTTGGTCTGCCGACTATCGGCGACACCGTTCTCCGTAATGTCGGCGCCTCTGTCACACTGCGCCGACGCCATCAGCCTGCAGACGGATTGCCAGCGGCTGTATCGGCAGCGCGTCGGCTAAAATGGACTTGTCGACAGACAGCCGGGCGATTTTGTTGTCACACTGCAACTACACGACTTTAAACGACTGTTTAACGTGAGAAACATGGCGACGGCTTCGACGCGACCGCCGCCCGCTTCGAATCTATCAAGTCGTCGTGCACTGTTTCGTCATATAACTCATGCGCCTTGTAAAATGTAGCTTTTAGCGGCTGCGCCGTCCTTTTTGTAACGAAAAGAAAAAAGAAATAATTTCTTTTGATTGAACTTTTCCCAACCGATCCTTGTATTTGCTTTAGATTTGAGTCGTGATGCTTCAACTGCGAAGTATTAATAACTGGGCGCTGTTTCGAAGATCCGTTCTCGGTTTCTAGGTCTATTCGCCGCATCAAATTCGGCTACGTGATCCCCGAGGTACTACAGCCACCGCAGAAAGCTATATACTCCATCTCACAAGCTGATTGCACCACTGCCAAAGGTACGAGGCGTGCACAGGAAATATCCCACTTGCGCAGCGGTATATAGTTCCGTGCGTAACTGGCTGAGTATTGGCTACACTAGAAAGTTTTAATTCTGCTCGCTAGATGATACGGTACAGCGATACGTGACATGTTAGGACCTTTGCGCATGCACATCGTACGCTTCAATTGCTGTGGCAGTTACCGCCGGTAACTGTGGTAGCCAAGCGTGCACACTACGCCGACCACCCGCTTCGATCCGAATTCGCGCGTGTTACTGGCTCTCCGCTCTGTCAGCAAGAAACAAGCGGCAAAATTCGTCATGGTAAAGGCTCATCTCAAGGTGAGATCAAATCATTAGGTATGTCGTAAATATTGAGATGGGCAGTTCGTTTTCACGCTGCTATAGGACTAGACACGGCACCGAGCAGTTAAACAGGTTTGATTTCTAGTTAGCAGATGGCGTCACAGCATTAGCCACAGCGTGGTGATGCGTTGACGATGAGGAAAGCTATAAAGGCTTCATTGTTCACTGCTTCATTAATTTACTACCCCGCTCTAGCATGGTACGTGATGACGGTAGCGACCAAATGCCAAGTAGACGGCAAGCAGACGCTATGTCTCAGGTGAATATTGGTAAGGGCATCCACCGGTACTACTTGCTAAGGAGACTGCAAGGTTAGAAAGCGCGCACTGCAGGTGAAGCGAAGCCCTGCTGTCGCATGCATATAAACGCAGCTTATAACCGGTTATGGCGTCAAAACAATTTTGTTTAGATAATGCACTTACTCTTTCCACCAAATGCGTTCACCTGTTTTGTTTACAGGCAAGGCAGTGACGTATCCTGAAATTTACATTGAAAAATACTATTGAGAAAAGCAGTCCGAGAACGGGGTTTGCTTGAGATGACATGCAGCGATGAGAGGCGAGTCTACGGTGGAATTTTGATATAAATTTACTGATGCGGTCAGGGCAGCAAGGTTGAAAGGAACATCTGTAGTATGTCTTTAAAGGGCTCCTAAACCACCCAGAGGTCGAAATTTAGTTGTGGTGTTGCAGTTGTGCACGAGTCTACAACGAACACATAGCCGCGAGAATTTTTCGAAGTGGTGCCGTAATAGCGGAGTTACACGCGTTTGATTATCAAAAAACGGCCCTCGCTTGTTTCGCTCTTCGCTACTCTCCTCGTCGGCTGGTCTCTCCTCCTCGCCGAGTGATGCTCCAAATGTCACGTGACATACGTCATCGCCAACGCGCTTCTCAAAACACCTCCCACTTCTGGTTAAGGCACGTCCACGCTAGCGGCAAATATACCGACGGCGAACCGGCCTCCCGTGCCTTAGAACGTCTGCCACGCGAGAGGTGTCCAAAGTAGACGGTAGTTCGGCCGGCGCAGCTCCCGTAGCGCGATCAACGGGCCAATCGACGACTGCGAAGCTGCGCGCCTCCGCCACCGGCGACGAAAACATCGGCTGCAGCTTCTGTCCCAAGCAAAATAATTTTCCCTAGATAAAGTGATGCGTAAATGGCACATTTTATGAAGAACGATATCCACTGTCAAACGTTAAACATGAACTATAGAGCTCCGATAATTGTCGAGCTCAGCTGCCGTGCACGGCTACCGACGGGAGACGACCAGCTCGGCTGTGCTCGCATCGACCAATGTTTGACCAATGGGCATCGTCCCCGACGCTGACATCACCAGATTCACCCTGCTGACATCGTGACGACCGCTAGGAATACCGGAAAGGCCACGAGAGGAGGACGACGTTGTTTTTTTTTTTATTTTGTGTCGCGCGCGCGGCGCGTAGCGCTGCAGCGTTTGGCAACGTTGATCGTGACGGCATTCTGAACTCGATGCGCATTTTTACTTGAAATGTTCAAAAAATATCTGAGGTGGTTTGGGGCCCTTTAAAGCTTTCAAGTAGTAAATCGTACCTATTAATGTACAAGCCCACCAGAAAACCAGAAAGGGACGGCGACCCAAGGACTGGGTCCCCCCGGAGGAGGTGGGTGTCACATTATTGACTGCTAGTGGGAAGACAATTCCCAAGGTTAGCTGTATCCGAATGTTAGGTATGTTCATCTCAGCGAATGAGCAAAACACGGAAACTCTACGTAGATTCGAGCAACGTACTGCGGCTACGCTTCGCCTCATTATCAAAGTTTCTAACAGGAGAGGAGGCATGAGGGAGGGCAATTTTCTTCGCCTGTTTCTTGCCTTCCTCATGAGCCATGTTCATTATGTTGCGTCTATACATAATTGGCTCGCCACTGAAAGGGAGAAGCTGAATGTACTGATCCGTAAAACTGGTAAAAGGGCGCTCGGCCTTCCAATCCGAACTAGCACGGAGGGGCTGTTAGCGTTAGGAATTCTCAACATGCTGGATGAAATTATAGAAGATTAACGCACGGCGCAGATCTCTCGCCTGTCGGTCACCCGGGCGGGTCGGGAGATTTTGGCGCGTGCCGGAATTCCTACAATAATACAGGAAGAGCGGATGACCTCTCTTGACTCCGCCATTGGACAGGTGCTCGTGGTTAAACTTATTCCTAGGAATATGCACCCTCAATTTAACATCGCAAGGCGTAGGGCTAGAACCAAGAAAATCTTGGAGCAGGTACAATCAAACTCGGGGTCGTCGACCTTCACGGGACGCAGCTCGCACGGATAGGAATCGTTATGTGTCCATTGCTGTCACTAAGCGAGGTACATTAATGTCTGCATGCTCTGTCGAGGCAGCTTCCTCGGCAACAGCTGAGCAAGTATCCATCGCACTAGGGCTTTTGGACTCCACCCGTTATCATATAGCGATTCACGTTCGGCGGTTAAAGCCGTTGCTTCTGGGAGGGTCTCCCCGCTTGTTGCTAGGATTCTCAAAGGTATAGTCTGCAATTCCACACGAGATTAT
The DNA here is from genome assembly GCF_013339745.2 of Dermacentor silvarum. Lineage (NCBI taxonomy): Eukaryota > Metazoa > Arthropoda > Arachnida > Ixodida > Ixodidae > Dermacentor > Dermacentor silvarum. The sequence goes on along the minus strand of NC_051163.1, from coordinate 98,171,431 downwards.
TTGGTTCCGGGCCCATATGGGCTCCACGATCGGCGGCATCACCAACACCAACGAATTGGCCCCCGCCCGGGCGCAAGGACTTGCCTTCCGCGCGGGGCTTCACGGCCCTGGGTCGTTGGAACGCTCCGCCCCGCCAGGGGCCAAGCCTCTGGATGGGGAGGCGGCTGATCGAGGGTCGCGGGACATTCTAGCTACATTCAACGAAGTCACTTCGCATTATCGCTTGGGTCGTAGGTTCTTTGCTCCACCCCATTCGTATCTGACCAGGGGAAAAGAAATTACGGTCAGACTGCTACAGACAGGGGTTTACCCCTGTCCAGCTAGCGTTTCCGTAGCTATGGATATGTCTCGTGACTGCCCGGACTGTGGATGTGTGTGTATATTTGAACACATGATGTGGGACTGCCCCCACATACCAAAGGAACGCAAGGCGAAAATCATCTTAAGACAAGGCTTTTATTCCGCCATCAAAAGCACGAAACGTCACCGTCAGCTTCGGGCAATCCAAGGGGCCCACGATGCCGCGATGCCTGCCTGTCCCAACGTTCGAGTGGCCCGCAGGGCGGTCAGGGTAAAACCCGGCTCTCCTCCCTCGGTCTTCAATAAAGTTATTTATCTATCTATCCGATGCCGCCATTGGTATTTTATTCCTTCCTGTACTGTAATTCAAGCTGTTCGTCGTGTAAAATGTGTGCTTTCTGTAGTATGTCCCATTCGGTTACTAGCTATTGAGAACTCCGTGTTCATGTCCATTGTCAGTTCACTGTCGCGAATTAATTGCTGAGCTCTGTTGATTTGATATGTTCTCTTAAGTCTATCAAGCTTCTCTTTCCGCAGATGACTGCCATGAAATTGTGCACAACGAATCTCCACCTGAAGGTCAAACTTTCAAGGCAGCTTTCTAGGTTGAGCTCATGAAGTGCCTGAGAGATCGTGTGTGTCACGCGCAACCAAACTTGCCGAAAGAGCGGTGCTCGATTTGCATCACAACAATACCTCTGCATAATCTGCATTGCTAGTGCGTGAGTTTTGGCACACAATTCCATCACTGCGCGGCAACATCCTACCTGCTTGCCGGATTGGGCGCCCTGCGACATGTTCTTGGTTCTTCAAATGCAAACTGGTGCTCTGGGGTCTGCATTCCGGCACTGGGACGGCAGTTAAAAATTTGCGACACCGCTGTTTAAACGCTCAGCAGAAGAGGACTTCTATGGGTGCTTCCAGCAATGGAAGGCGAAGTGGAACCTGCTTATTTGGCCTAATGGGGGGTATTTTGAAGGTGACCACGTTGATGGGCCGAAATGTTTATGACATATTTTTTTTATTGTGCATGTACGAGAATTTCGTTCGGATACACGTCGTAGGTTCGGTGTGTCTAATATTGCGCAAGAAATTGAATATACTCTGAACCAAGACAGGGAAGCGTACTGTAATTCGATTTTGAAGGTCAAAGTGCCCAGTGAGTATAAAGCACATTTAATTATAGTTAAGTTCACCTGTAAGCTACCGTTCACCTGCGTGCACATCGCCCGTTGAGGTTGAGGGACCAGTCAGGAGCTAATATATTAAGATTTGGCAAAGATACGCACGTCCTCCAGGAGTTGCCCTTACAAAGGATGTTCTGTTCTGTACAGCCCGCAACCGAATTCAAGCTACGCACACATGCAAATTTTATTTCAAAATGCTAAAATATAGAAGCTGTCGCATGTTCTCTGCGTAAGTGCTTTAATTAACGCGTCAATTACGGCCTTTCGCAGCTTTCTGCATAATTGACGGAGATAAATTACTTGAAGACGATGGTGCACTGCATCCTAAAACCGGCTTCCGAGGTTATGTTTATCCTATTTAGTTGTCTTATTTCGCAGTTACATCAACCTAGACCTACGTCCAGGTATCACTAGCAGCACCTATACGAAGTATAGCTAACTTGCGCCCCTGTAAAAATTTGTTAGGCTTCTAAATCAAAATGTTTATTTATTTGTCACGTACGTACCTGGCGTGCAAATCCAAAGTGGTTTTTGTTGCGATACCAATTGCGGGGACATACCATGCGCAATTTTGTCGGCGTCGCCGTGATGTCCCATATAAAGTCCAAGGCCGATAACAACGCCGCCGCGCGCTGTGTGATTTATGTGTGAGTGAAAGCGTGCGAGGGTGAGCCGACCATGGCGGCTCAATCGCGCGCGCGCGAGGGAGGCAAGCTGGGAGGAAACGCGCCGTCTTCTGTCGCGCGCAAAGTACCGGTGGGAGGGGAGGGTGGGGGAATGTTTTACTCCGGCGTCTGCTGCGTATGGCGCGACCGCACGAGCGCTGTCTTGAAAGCGATCTGCGATGCGGACATAGTGCTTCGAGTGCTGATGGCTGTGTGCGCGGTGTTTTCGCCACTTAGTTCGCGTTGAAGCGAGAGCTAGCACGAAGGTTAAGTCACTCGCTGCTCCTACCGCGCTTGCTCACACCATCGTTTTGACAGCGGGTTTCCGCGTTCACCGAGTGAGATGTGTTCATAGTTGCTTGTGCGCGCATGACGCCATACTTGTTAATTTGGTTACTAAGCGAATGTTTAGAAGTTCACACGGCCGGTATAACCGCTATCCTTACTTTGTACAGCTGTCTACTAATTTGCTATCGCAATCGATGCTTCGCCTTTCAGGGGGAACTGCGACTTTCTTTCTTCCCTCTCTATTTCACCGTCAATGTCACACGAAGCTTTGTCGCGTCACACGTGACGCGAAGCAGCACCAAAAAGAACGGCAGGAGTTTCAACGCCGTAGTTTTCTTCCGAGTAGCTAGATTACAGCTGCAGCTCGTTCGACCGCGTACAGCATAACCGAACAAAACGTTGAACATAATTGTCCTGGTCGCTTTCATGGAGCAATATAGCTACGCACATGTAAAACGCCCACAAATATATACCCTTATTGGGCAGCTTTGGTTGTGGAAAAAGTGACAACATAGCAAGTGTCACAACTGAGTTGAGGTTATTTGAAGTTATTTGAGTATTGCCTGTAGCGATGGGAATTGTTTGCAGCCTACGGAACGCTTTGAGCCTTTGTCCAACGTTTCTTCTCTGACGCATGCTAGCAGAGCGTCCACAATGCTTGCTGAACTGTTTACCTCACCAATTCGGAACGGTTCCTCCAATAAGCTCCGGCTCGGGTTTGGTTCCAAGATGCAAAAAAAAAAACAAAAAAACTTGACAGTCGTTTTAGCATAGGCGAAAGAGGATGAAGGCGAAAGCCTGCGCGCTCACGAGACATATTCATTAAAGTACTTGACATTGTCATTCGAATGCGTTGTTACTTCCTGTTACTTGTCTTTTCTCACCAATAGTTTTTCGACTTCCACCAATGGTCCTGGGTTCGAGTGCCTTAATTAACTCTATCTTCATTAACTGTGCCTTAATTAACTTTGCCTTAAATAACACACTAGGTCGTGGGTTCGAGACCCACCAAAGGTCGTAGGTTCGTGTGCCTTAATGAACTGTACCTTAATAAAGGCAGTGTTAATTAGGGCACTCGAACCCACAGCCTTTTTTATGGTGGCACCATGGATTTCATTGCCATAACGCGGGACAACGGATTTTTCGACCCATGAGACATTTAAGGTGTTCGCCTTAATAACTTCAATTCCAATTCAGCTGAACACAACGGTACAGCTTCAGTTTTCGGTTTAGAACCTGTCCGGTTCGACGCAATGCTTAAACAATGCTGCTTTTTTTAAAAGATCGAACAGTATCTTAAAAAAAATGTCCTTTAATGGCATTGCCCCACCTTTTGAATAACGTACACGGAACGAGGCAATTTCCTGCATGAAAAATTGCAATGTCCGGATAGATGCCAAAATATTCCTGCAGAAATGTCAAAGAATGGCTGTCGATGTTAATGTGATTAGCATCGAATCAGTGTAGGGACACACTGTATTGCCACCGCTGACACACTGCACCACCTGGAGGCGCTGCCGGAAAATGCATCTCTGACACGTGTCTGTAAATGTATTCAGGCAAGATTGTCTGCACATATACGATGCGGGTTCGATTCCGCCCAGCAATAAGAAATTAATTGAAAATGTTTCGGCCCATATCCAGGGACCCAAGTTGACGCGAAAGAGGTTCTTTGAAGTTAGGCACATGCCCTGTGGCCCATACCCAGAGACCCAAGTTGTCGTCAGAGGGGCTCATTGAGAGAGAGAGAGAGAGAGAGAGAGAGAGAAAACTTTATTGAAAGTCCTTGCTGGAGCCAAGAGAGGCGGGGGCCGAGAGACTAACCCCACTGGAGCCCCCCTTCCTCTGGCGGCGGCCAGACCTTGAGTCTCGGCCGCGTCGTCGGCAAGTCGGACTGCCCAGAGTTGGTTCTCCGGGCATTCGCTGGGCAGCATGGCGTCCCACTGCTCGGGTGATGTGATGCTGAATGTGATTGATGCTGTGTTTGATGGTGTGTGGTGCTGTGAGACATGCCCAGATTTCGGAAGAAGTCAGAAGTGGTTTTATTTAGGACAATGAATTAATCACAAAATTTGTGTATACAGAAGGAGGTCCCATAGTCAGAGAATGAATCGGGACCTCCTACAGTAGTTAATGTAGAAAAATTAATTAAAGCAGCAAACAGCAGTAGCGAAAACAAGCAATAAAATACATCGCAGGCAAAACAAACAATTCGCCAAAAAACAGCAAAAAAAGAAACAAAAGTAATAATTACACAGGACAAGAAACAAAGGTAATTCAACACATATAAGCAGTTGTCGGATAGTTAGATGCGGAAAAGTAGTAAAAATAAATGAAAAAAAGTCACATCTATTTTCAGTAATGTAAAACAAACCCTGATGAGATGCTTCATCGACAAAAGGTTGCGAAAAGGTTGGTATGATAGGGAACGGGACAACAAAAAGAAGTAAAACGAAGTAATCACAACTACGCAGAATATGGCATGGATGTTAGGAAAGTTTTCAATCCTTTTTTGAATTTGCCAATTGATTGAGAGATTTTGATTGCCGGTGGTATCTTATTCCAGAGACGGATACCGGTGAAGGAGGCCGTTTGTTTGCCATAATTGGTATGAACTGAAGGTAAAATAAAATTGGGATTAACTCTCGTCTACACGACAAGTACAAGTGGGACTTCAAAGCGCGGACTTCAAGCATCAACGACAGGCCGTCCAGAGGGCCCGCGACGTCGCCAAGAGCCACCTCCCGGTTCCGTCATGGGCGGACCCACCACCTTGATTGGGGTGCCTTCGGCTCCCCTCAATCTTTTTCCTCGGGACCTTTCAATAAAGTTCTTGTCAGCTGTCAACGTGCAAACCTAGTCAAGTTAGTATGATGAACAGAGAAAGCTGATTGTCGATTTGCTTGAACAATAATCCACCCAGCTTGTATTTCAAAGTGTTATCAACCGTTAGGATGTTGTTGGCACGTAGGAGTGCTTTCGCGTCACTGCAATTAGGAATACGGGTAAGTATTCTAATGAATTGATTTTGCATAGTTTGAAGGAAGATAAGGTGGCTGCTTTACGTATTGCCCCAAGATGTGATACCGTAATTAATATGGGAATGAATAAAAGCGTAGTATAACGAAAGTAATCTAGGCGGAGAAAGTATACCACGGGATTGAATTAAAACGCCTATGCCGCAAGCCATTTTTCTTCGCAGGTAAGCAACATGCGAGTGAGATTTCAAGTGACGGTCCAGTTGAATTCCCCAAAAAGCAGCCTCTTCTTCTGCTTCAATTGCAAATTAATTTAGAAATATTGGCGGGATACAATTATGTACACGTTGGTGAGAGTAAAGACAACCAGCTTCGTTTTAGTGGGATTAATTTGCAATTTATTATGGAAGCACCAAGCCGCCAGGCTTGCCAGGTCATCAGTTTATATGTCAGAGATTGGAGGCATTTAACAGTGTTAACAATTGTTGTGTCATCTGCATATAGTAAGCATTCTGAAGTAGTAAGGCAAGTTGGCAGATTATTTACATAAATTATGAAAACAAGTGGGCCGAGAATAGAACCTTGGGGTACTCCTATATTTGTTACTTTATGCCTAGATTAATAACCTAACAGACTAACAGCCTGAATTCTGTTAAGTAATTTTTTTATTAATGATAGTGTGGGACTATTGCGTCAAGCTTCATAAAAAGAATGTGGTGGTTGGTAGTGTCGGATGCTTTGGTGAAATCTGTAAATACAGAAAGTGCGTAGCAGCCCCCATCAATTGCTTTCTTCAGCTTTTCGGTTAAAGTTAACAAAGCGAGGTCAGTGGAATATGCTTCATGAAAACCCAAATTAGGAAGGTGATAGAATCTGAAATTCATTGAGGTATTTCGCAAGGCAAACTTCAAGTAATTTTTCAAATATTTTACTGAAAAAAGGTAGTACGCAAATGGGTCGATAGTTGGATATTAGCGTGCAGTCACCTTTTTTTTAAAAACGGCAACGACTTTACCACATTTCAGTTCTACAGGAAAGATGCTAGATTTGAAAGCTAGGTTGATAATGATTGCCAGAATATCAGAAACAGCTTGCGCAATCATTGCTATGTGGGTGCAGTCAATACCATCAAGACCAGCACTTGTAGTTTTCAGGTTGTGAATGACATCATGAACGTAATGAGATGTGGTCGGTAATAAGAAGAAAGATTGTGTCAAACGAGAAAGGGAAAGATGATGGTCAGCACTGGGGATGACATGAGTGTGAAAAAAGTAATTACTGATGGCCTCAGCAATATCTAACGGGCTGTCATACGTATCGTTGTTAATAACTGAAGAGTAGTTATGCTAGACTGCCTTTCTGTCCCGTTCAGGAATGAGTTAACAATCTGCCATTCTTTCTTAACATTTGAGCTAGCGTCTTCAATTATTCGTTCATAATAGATTGTTTTTGCATTTTTCAGTCGTAATGCAAGCGCGCTACAAAATGTTTGTAACGTGCAAATAGTTTTAAATTAAAGGGATTCCGTTTTGTTTTTCTATAAAAGTTCTCTTTGGCTCTCAGCTCTTTAAATACTTTTTCAGTAATCAAAAGGTTGTGAGGGCTAGCAGTATACTTTTTTACATTTACGAACCTGCGTATAACATTGAATGTGAGACAACAAAATTGATGAAAACTCCGAAAAGGCAGTTTGCGGATCATATAAGGGGACTGCCGAGGACCAATCAGTGCGCATAACAGCATCAATGAACGATTCCTTGTCTAAAACATGCCTGGTAAAGGATTCGCAGGTTGGAGTAGCGTTACAGTTGAAGCGCAGAAAAATCGGGTAATGATCAGTGATAGCGACATAAGAACCCCTGCATCCGGTGTTGGTGATAGATTAGAAAGTGCATGATCAATTAGGGTGCTTCCACCATTAATGCAGCGAGTGGGAAGGGAGAATAAACATTCGTATCGAAAACTCTGAAAAAACACTGGAGTAATTCAAAGAATTAGGAGAAGAGAGGTCAAGTAAATTTATGTTCAAATCACCCATTATCACTACATTTGTGTGATCAAGAGCTAATGTATGTAATACTTTGTGGAGGGCTTCCCAGAAATTAATGACCGACGAGGATGGGGATCGATAAATGCATCCAAAGATGAAGCTCTTGCTGTCTAGTTTAAGAAAATTGTGGTTGAATTGTACCCAGACACTTTCGCAGTCAGTTACATTCAACTCAATGTCATGTCGTCGTTATAGCATGTGTTAGAATTGATATAAATGGCTACATCTCCATAATTGCTGCTTGCTCTATGTGAATATTCAGACTTGTGTGAAGGAAGACAAAACAAATTTTTGTCGTCGTCGCAAAACCAGGTTTCAGAGATATTGATAAGCGAAAAAGGATTGTTAAGAGCGGGGAGAAGATGCTATATGTCGTCAAAATGTTTACGGGTGCTTCTTGCATTAATGTGAATAGCAGAGCAGGAGACAGGCGATAGAAAGCTGTTAAGTTGGTCTGTTAAGATGTAGGTAGCCATAAGGTAATTAACCTAATTGCAACAAAGGGAGAATTTCAAATCGAATGTGATTTGCTAGCTGATTTTGGATAGATCAGCTTCGCAAGTGATGCGGATCACCTTGATGTCCGTAGTCCTTCTGGCTTTGATTTGACAGTTGGCGGTCCATAAGAACTTCCAGTTGTTCGCCTTTTTTAGGGAGTGCCTGAGAAAAGAGTGCCTCATTTTCGGGTGTGAGGTGGTCGTCAACGTAGACAGGACTATTGGCGGCTCCTGACAATCCTATGTATTCTAGGCAAAGTTTAGCTTTCCGCGCCTTGCTCGCGAATTCGGCCTTTTTCGTCCGGCGGCAGAAGCGAGCAAGCAGATTCTTTGGGCTAGCTTTCACTGTCGCAACACGGTGAACAAGGTCAAGATCAGAGGGTGCCAGTTTGCGAGCAATCTTATCACCTATAGTCTGCAAGATTGCTGCGCAGTCTTCCCCTTCCGTTACCGGAATTCCCTTGATCTCGACGTTTTTATCCGTGAATATTGCTCCAATTGCGCCACTTTATGAGATAGCGCCGCATTTTGCGCTTTTAACGCCTTGTTCTCCGCAATCAGAGAGGCGTTATCCTGTCGCAAGCTTTCCACGAGCTCATTCATGTGCTAAGCGCTAGCTACCAGCTCATTGATTTATTTTTTGATGTCTGAGAAGTTCACACCAGATAGCTGCGCTTTGACGATGAACTTGTTAAAGATAGCGTCAACCAATCATCAGGACACTCGTTGAGTCTGTCTTCAAGCTCAAAAACTTTTTGTTCGGCACAGCAACAGTATAGGCATTGCGCGGAATTCAGCTAAGTGATACAGATATGCGCCAAGGTCGATTCACATAGGTCGCGAAGCTTCGGGCGAAAAGCGGTTCATAACGAATTGTCACCGACATCAGCAAGGATGGTTATGGGAGCAGCGATTGAAGCGCGACTATGTTTGGAGGGAATAAACATTGGGAAAGAAAAAAGCGTTTTATAAATAAAGAGACACACAGTAAAACTCATTCAACAAAAATAAAGTTCCTAATCAATTTTATACACGCATGGCGAGAAACGAAGAGACAATTCTGTTTTACTTGATCATTATCAATAAATACCTTTTTTCAGCGCCCACCGTAAGAGTGCCCATAGATAGCGGCGGGCGTTCACGCCGCTATCACTTGCAATGCAATGCGGCTCTTGAAGTGTGCAGAAAGGCGCGATCGTAAAGTTCACCAGTTACAATACGCCCCCCTCACATGTTGTGATGTTTTGCTTGCCGACGTTTGTCTAAATTTGGTGACGCGGGTAGTTTCATTGTTTCTTAACCTGTTCAGTCAAAAGCAGCAAGTTGCGACCGCTAGATAATTGTTTAATTTAGTTGTTTTCGTGCGACAGCGCTGGCCGACGGGCTTGGCGTCCGACGAAAGGACGAGCACTCTACGCCCAGTGCGTTCGTCGGCCTCCAAAGAAAGTATGGTCTGTGCAGGGATGCGATTTCGACACCTGTACGGCTGACCTTTTCCTGCATCGCTTTCCGAAAGAGAACAAATAGGTGTGTACGCGTTTACTGAAACGCACCTTAGAGACTTAGAAGAACCACCAATGATTGATAATTATGATTTGGAAGGGTGCGACCGAACCAAATTAGAAAGGGAGGGTGAGTCGGAATTCTCCTACATCAGGGGGCCACATGGGAAAGAGTAAATTCAAAGTGTCAAGAGCATCTTTGGGTATCAGGCACAATCAGTGGAAATAAAACTGGGCTGGGAGTGACGTATTTATTGACAGAAGAAATTGCTAAGAAAAGAATCAAGAGTTATTGGAATGCCTAAGTGCGATATTAAGAGTTTCGGGAATGAGGGCGAAATTATCCTGTTGGGTGACATGAATGCACACAGACAGGATCTAGACGGTTATACCGTCAACAATGGGAGGTTAATGCTAGATCTCTGTGAGCAACGTACCCTCGTTATCGTGAATACGGGACCTAAAGGTGATGGCCAGATCATATGGGAAGGCAGAAATAGACAATCGGCCGTCGATTACTGTCTGATGACAGAAGAAATTTATGATAAGCTCAAAGAAATGGTCATTGACGAGAAAGGGTATAGCAGTATAGGGAGGGACCATAAACACATCATGTTGAAAATGGGATATGTAGTTTGGAAAGAGTGCAAGGAACGAAGAATGACCAGTCCAAATTTGAACGCTGAACAAATAGCTAATACAGTCCCAAGAGTCGAGAAACAACCTGACAAACGGCCAAGCAAGGAGTGGGAATATAATGAGCTTGCAAATGTAATGGCGAGAGAAATGAGTACAGAGAAGCAACATGCTTGTTGGAAAAGAAAAAAGGAAGCCGAAAAGCTAATGGAACAGGGAGATACGGGAGGCGATCGACGAACGAAAGAAAGCATCACGAGAACACAGGCAGGCAAAAAATGCACACTTGCCGCAGGATGAAATAGACAGAAAATGGGAAATATACCGCGGGGGGGGGGGGGGGGGGGGGGGGGGGGGAGGGAGGGGACATGGTTCAAATATTAGTTCAAGCAAAGATTAAAGGTGAAAAGTGAACGTTGTCAGAAATTCGTGAGAAAAAGAAGGCCGCACCTAGAATATTTTGGAACCACGTTAACTTATTGGGGAGGAAGTCGGGAACAGTACAACAACATATGCTTGACGAAGATGGAAACAAACTGGAAGGGGATGCGGCATTAAATTACGTTCGAAATCATTTCATTTTTCTAAATAGCGGAATCATTTCAGGGCAATGGTGAGGTGGTCTCCGAGGAGAAAAAGACAATGAACGAGAACCAGACGGAAAAGGAGTTGGTGCTGAATAATTTCAACTGGAAGAAAGCTGAAGAGAAAGATAATGCCCGAAAGAAGAGGCACGCCCTTGACGCGTCCGAGAAAGGCTTGGCAAGCGGCTCACGGCAAGTGTGCTGATAGACAGCGGGACAGTCGCGGTATTGCTAAATCGCGATAATACGTTGATAACAATACGCGGCGCTGGCGCGTTTCGTTGCGCAGTCTTCTATGCTTGAAACGCGTTAGCACTGTGCCGCGCATTGTGCGCTTATGTTGTAATACGTGTCTTTATCTCGACATTCCCTTTTGCCTGCGGTTTTTGCGTGTCCCTTGCTATCTCCGTTGACTGACTGCCATCGAGCAAACTTGGGTAAAACTCGTGCGAACGAGAAACTCGTCGCATCCTGCATAGCACCCCACTTGTATGCTGCCTATTCTTCACGGTGAATAATGGTCCCCGGTTGAATATTGGGGCCTAGTGTCACCGCGTCTCATCGGTCGACCTTAAAAAGTCGCAGCACCCCTGTGGTTGCGCAGACCATGTCGAAGGACACATGAGCCACAATCTTTAACACCGCCGTAATTTTGGCGGCTCGGCGGAACGTTGTCGTCCGTCATCAGGTGGTCTCGATTGTACTTTCGCTTGCCGCGAAGGCGGCACTCGTCAATTTGCGCTATCTTACCGGGACTACCGAGTGGAGGTCGCGCCAGCAGCTCGTTCCTCACGACCTCATGGGTGCAGTTCCTCCAGTCGGCTATGGCGTGCTCAGAGAAAGGAAACAAGTCGCCGGTCATCTCCTTCAACAGTCACACGTCTACGCTTTTGTTCACCCAGCACGTGAGCCAGAACACTTGCCGACTCGAGAGGTGCACGTTCGGATGGCCGAGGCGGCCCGTGTTGGCGAAGCCCGTGCAATGCCGCGGTACCATGTAACTGCAAGAACTGCTTTCAGCACCTGTTGCACCCGAAGGCAACCCGGCGTCCATCCTGAGTCTTCCTGCACAATGTGACCACTTCGCCTTCGCAGGTTGTGTGGTCCGGTTTGAACCCCAGGTCCTTACAGGTGTCCCAGTACTGCGATGACGCCGCCGGACCTGGCCTGGCACTGGGGCGCGGTGGACGCACAGCGCTTGAAGCCGGAGAGAGCCGAAGCAATCGAACGAACTCTTCCTCCGCAGCCTAGTCGCACCAAACTGTGCTCGGAAAGCGTCATTCGCCCGCCACGCTGTCTCCGCAGGCGAGGGCCTTCGCCTAAGTCGTCACACGTACAGCCAGCGCACTGACGTTTTGGAAAGGTGAAAATGACGCTGAAACTCTACGTCGGTCATGTAGGTGAATTGACGCTTACTGCCGCTGGATGCGATGACACAGGCTGCCTCCGCCATGTTCCCGAGTTCAACTCGAAGGGGGGTTTCGCGATGTACGAGTTTGGCCACGAGTTGGCCTCTAAATAAAAACCATAGGTCACGCCCCTCGCGAGGCATGTAACTTTTGTGGGCGCACCCACCATGGTTGGGCCACGCCCAATTTATTTTTCGGCAACATCGACGTGGTGCGGAACTGAAAGGCACCAACAATCTTGACCGCCGAAATAAAACACGCACAACGTACTGTCATTGGTGACGTAATGAGCATCACTATCAAAAACAAAGCGCCGACTTTCGCTGGATGATGCATATATCTTCTTAGGCTGTGATGGCCCCACAACACGGTTCATTGCCTGCATTGTGGCGACGTAGCGCACAGCCATTAATTATCGGCACGTCACTGTAGCGGCTTGCAAGGCGTCGATGGGCCGTGGTGAACGGCGGTGCTGCGTAGTGCGTAGTGTTTTCCAACGACAACGTATCGCAGCTGTCGTTTGAGATGGCTACTCTGTCATCGGTGATGTATCGGAGCCGCAGTGCCGCAAACGCGATCAGCGTCGAGAATCGCTCGCTTTTCTAGACCCAGTGCGATAGCATTTCTTCATCACAAGCACTGCACACTGAACAGTTGCAACACCTTCCTCCGTTCGAAGTCTAATTACATAACTGCACACAAGAGCCCTCAGCCGCCAAATTGCGATTGCTGCAGCGTCGTTACGATATCCATCTGCGATCGCTGTTAGCTTAGCAGCAGAGGCAATCGGCAAGCACCTTGGAGTGAACAACACACTCAAATTCTGCGTACATACGCACGGAGGCACCTTCACTGGGAACGCGATGACAAGTGAGGAATTGTGTCGCTGGGCAGTACGCTCTTCTTCGAAATGCATCGCGGAGGCTTCGCGCATGCAGATAAACTGGTACATGTTGTAGCGAGAGCTACATTGGCCGCATTCTCGCCGTTTCGCTGTGGCCGGTGGCCGCACCGCGAGCTGAGCCGTTGCCTATGAACCGCCGCAGCTGGCAGCGCCGCTCGCCGCGCAATCTAGCGTCGTCTGCTCGAGTTACCGCGGCGCGGCGATACGCAGCCGCCGCCTCAGTTGTGTTGCAAGCGTTCGCCGCTTGCATCTGGCATGACGTCAGAGGAGGAGCCGGTGAAACCGCGTTGTAACAGAGGAGGAGCCGGCGTTGCATCGTATATAATGAAGGGGCGGCTCGGTGGAATTCGTCGGCAGATATGGAAAGTGAGTCGGAGAGGCTGAAAGAAGCCAGGCTTTGTCATCGGAACGAAACCAAGAGGAGGCAGCGCGCTGAGCAGACGGAGGAAGAACGAGCCGCACGCCTCGAGAAGCGTCGTAAGTACGACGCGGCCAAGCGGGTGGATTCAGATGAGGATAGCACCCGAAACGGGTTCAAGTCACTGGACAACAACCCCCTATCCTCCCGCGTAATCGACCATCGGGCCGTCTTTGTGGCAATTGAGAAACAACAAGATGAGGACTTTCAAAATAAATGCGTTACACTTTAAAAATTTCAAGTCTTTAATGCAACCATAACGTAACGAGAAGTAACAACCAAACCTAAACACTCAGATGTTCGAAGCTAAACGATAAAGATGTAACCATAGAGAGAACCAAGCTAAACAATAAGATTAACCGTACCTCTCGCTACGCACACCCAGGCATAACTGAGTTAAGCCACAGCCAATTTTTTACTGTGCTGCGTCACTACGGACCCTAGAATACCGTACAGATATTTTGCAGCGACAGCTGTTGCTACCGTCTCTATGGTTAGAGTCTCGTTTCTTGTTGATTAAGCGGCGGCCTTAATAGCCTCAGTGATGCGCTTGCGGTGAACAGCCTTGCTGCGGCGTTGCGTTGCCATTCCTCTAATAGACAGGAAATGGACAAATCATTGTCATGACTGACTTTATCGAGAATAGCACTGCACCGCCCCTGGTGACTGCTCACCGTATTAACTCCCTCATGCGTGCGACCCTCTTGAATGTATCCGCTTGTGAGCTTTCGCCTCACTGTCGTCACTCGGGGCCAAAAGTACAAAATTTAATAATTCGCTCGATCTCCGTTTGTTATCAGAACTTTATAGTATTCAAAACGAAAAACAGATACTTTAAGAAATAAAATATAAAATGTGTGCTACTTTATATGTTGCATTTCCACGTATGCGATTAGGGAGAGTGTAGGTGCAAGAATGCACCACATGTGCCCAATTCGCATTCGACGGAGGATAGAAAGATAATGCCCGAAAGAGGAGGCACGCCCTTGACGCGCCCGAGAAAGGCGTGGCAAGCGGATCATGGCTGAAGTCCCTATACCTTTGGAAAAGTACCGCCATCCTTTGAACAACGCCGCTTATCTCTCTCCTGTATCTCCGATTGGCCGATGATAGCGCGCGCTTTCACTCCTTTATATTGTGTTCTTTTTTTTCCGCCTCAGAGCCATGTCGAAAGTCACTCTGCGCAGCCGCCGTCGCTGGGGGCGGCGCCGAGTGACTGAATACGCTTTCGAGGGGCGCCACCGTCGACTTGCTTTCGCAAGCAAAAAGTAAAAAAAAAAAAAAAAAAAAAAAACAACATTATATATTGCCCTATACGCTGCATGAAACTTTTTTTTGGTAATTGTTTGAACTAAAACAATGGCACGGTATAGTTGGCCCTAGCCGTGCGTAAGAGCTCATGCAATTCAGATGTGTAAACGAACCTATACTATTAGCAAACTAATCGCACTTCAAAAATTACTCTCAGTGAAAGTGTACAATTATGAAATAACAACATTACAGTGCTCTCAATCCGCTAACATGTACGGTATCATTGTTTCTTCATAACTTGGTTCAATTTACCCAAAATTCCACCATCAGGCACACCGAAAGAGCCTCTGAAAAAGGCGCGCTCGTTCGATGAGGGAAATAGTGCGTGCAGAGATGAAACGTCGAAAGCCTCCCTCGCCTCTGCGAAACTGAACTAGCTTCAAAGGGGTTATGAATGTACGGAAAATGACTTCGCTAAATACTTACCGGTAAGCTATTTCTAACTCTTTTACGCCACATTGAGACGTCCAGCCTCCGTGGCGCAATCGGCTAGCGCGTTCGGCTGTTAACCGAAAGGTTGGAGGTTCGAGCCCTCCCGGGGGCGGAAGTCTTTTTTTTTTTCTTTACCAATACGGTTCAGTTTTTACAACCGCCACAAATATGAGAAAGTGGCACCGTCTAACCCCTGGCTGGGCTTGGCAGCTCTGTTTGGATGTGTTTGTTTGGGTACTCCGGCGCTCGGCTACGGGAGAAGGGCTGCGCAACGGTGTTTCCCGCACTTTTTTTTTTTTTTTTTTTTGCAGGGGCTGTGTTATGAGGTGCATTATTTTGCTGTGTGTCGCCGTCTCTGCCGCGATCTGCGTCGCAATTACTGTTGCGTAAGGATGATCGTAGCTTGCAGCAAGTGGACCTAGGTCTTGCGAAGGCTGCCGGCAAGTGCTCCGAGCAAGCGCCACTTTTCCAAATGCTCCGGAGTCTGCAGTCTTGCAATACACAGGCGGAAACATTGAGCGCAGGAGGCTGCACATCATCCATTCCACTTGGCCCTTGCTAAGTGAGATGGTAAGTGGAACCGGCTGCACGCCATGCATCCCACTTGGCCCTTGCTAGCCCGTTCACACGGCTCATAATAAAGAGCGCGAAACTGGAACGCTGGAGTACACGCCTTATATACATCACTGGCTTGGACCGTAGTAATACGTTGTGCAGCTATATTGATTCAATGCTAGGGGTTATGGCGATTTTTTTTTTTTTTTTAGTTTCTGCTCACGTCAGTTCGACAGTTCTCAATGTCAATTCTTTTATTGCTTCCTCTCAAAGCTTTCTACAATTGCAAGATCTCCCAACTTCTCTTAGTATACACAGCTCCCGATTCTTCGGCAACATTAGAAATACGCTTAAGTTGCGTTATGTGCGCGTAAAAACTTGGAGTACGCTTAAGCGTCGCTTTGAGAGTGAAACGCGATAGCGTTATTGGATGCTGTTGACGCAGACAGCACCACCATATTTTCTGCGACATGGGGTCGGATCAAAATTTAGAAAGGCTCTGTTTTCAACATTCCCCTCAATGTTGCCTAGAACCAAAGTACAGCGAAACACCATCAGAATTGGAGGACGCCTAAGCTTCACCTTTAAGAGTGGAACGCGATGACATTCAGAGATCCCTGGCTGCTTATCAGGCTTTTTTCTCGTATACTCAAATTACAATCCAACGCTATCACGTCTCTAGGCTGTGGTTTAGTCGTACTTTACGATTTTTCTGACGGATTTTACTTTGAGAAATTCAATTTTTGTTCACTAATGCCTTGCGCCACGCGAAGGGCCCACCCGGTCGGGGTGGTCCGGGATGATGGGGTTCGGCATGATTATTTCCGCCAGACGCCGATGCTTATGCCGACGCCGACGACGGATTTTCTGCGACACGGTGCCCTGAACGCTTTCGCGTTAAAACGATCCACTCCATCGGGCCTTCAACCCCGTCCAGCAAGCTTCAAATAGAATCCATCCGGCCTGAAAAGCATGAAACGTTCGCTCCGCGTCGTGCGACGGATCGGACGGTGTTGACAAAATATATTAAGCACTTTAATGAAGTCATCGTCATCATTCTCTCAAACTTCGTTGCGCCATTTCACGATGAACCAACCGTTATCTGGCAAGCCTCTCGATCCCCAACCTTTGCTTCGCCTTGCTTTTCCTCCTACAATGGCGCATACGCACTGGGAAGGATTGGCCAAGATTTGTATGGTGTTAGAAAGTTGTTAATACTAAAATAGGTAAAATCTATACTTGTAATGAAGAAGAAACTGTTGAGCGTTTTCTTCTTTCTTGCCGACGTTCTGACCCCTCGCTCAAAAGCTTCCGTGAACGTACTTTTCGCATTGCTGCGTTTACAACAACTGTTGCAAATATGGCGGCTGCCACAAGCTCATTGAAGCAATAAGGCATATTGCCGTGCCATATATATTGGTGGCTGGCTGTGCTGCGATTTAATTTTCATGTCGTGTGTGTGTGTGTGTGTTTTTAGATAGCTAATTTTCTTGTAGTCCCACGCCAATTACGTTGTTTTTTATTTTGGCGCACATTTTTACATTTATTGCCGGTAATTTCGTATTTTGACGAGTGGCCGATACCACTCGTCAGCAGCTAGGTGTCACGTGTAAGGAAAGAACATCATCTGTTACATCGACTGTACTTCTATGCTCCGATTCTTGGCCAATTGTGGATATGCACCATTTCAGTTGATCATCATTACCTACCTTCGTTTCTATTCAACGGCCCGCTTCACCGCCAATGTCGAGCTGTGGGTATGCCCCAATATTTCGAATCAGCGTCGACATTCACCAACCAGCTGCTCACGCGCTCGCGGCATACCGCTGACCGTTAGTGTTAACGCTTTCTGCGCACACAGGTGCTCTGCATACAGCCATGGAGGAAGAGCACGCCACCACTTCACCCGTTACCTCACCCGTCACCGCAGCCGCTGCCCCGGACGCTGCCGTCGCCCCCACCACCGCCGCCACCGCAGCTACCAGCGCCGTGAGCGAAGCTGCACTCTCGGCGTCCTCTGAAGGGCATGCCGCGGAAACAACGACCACCGGTGCCGGTGAAAGCTCTGTCCGTCGACGGAGCTCCAAGCACCACCGCAAAGGCGGAAAGAAGCACCAAGAGAAAGCGCAGGCATCGGACAATGACCAGTCACAGCCACGGCAGCCACAGGAGCAGCTTAGTGGCGTGGATGGGTAAGCCCTCGACCCCGGGTGTCGACACCTATTCTTGCCCCAGAACGAAGGGCAGCCGCAGTGACGTAGAGTGTAGGGGCCGCCAGCAGCCTCGTAGCCGCTGGGAACCCCTTTCTCTGTAACAGTCTGTAACATTCCAGTCCGTTTTGTCCTTCCGCCGTTTACGCGACGTCGTATTTTCGAAATTTAGAAGCGAAAACTTGAAAGCAGTGGCCAGAGAAGATGTAAATGTCTTGCTGTGAGGACAACTGCTCTTGAAGTATGTGCACCCATTCGCATAAATCATAAACGCCCTCTACCTTATGACGAAAACAATAAAAAAATTACACTATCTTCCCGTAGGGGAATCCTGAGTAGTATGCGAAGCAGCCATGGTGTCGACTCAAGGTAGCTTTATCAGCTATATAAACTTGGACATGCAGCTGCACCAGCTACGCGCAGAACTGTTTTCGACGCCGTCGGCGTTTTGCCCGCGTTCGCACCGAACGCGCGCGGCGTTGGTGACTGTTGCCGGTGCCACTGGGGCGCCTACCGTCGCGCCTCTAACCTAAGCTGCATCGCATTATCGCGCGCGGAGCCGCAGGTGTTGCCATTCGTTGCGCAATCCGGAGAGGAGAGGATCGGAGCGTCGGAGAGGAGAGGAGGAATGCCGAGAGCAGAGCAGATGAGACAAGCAGAGGAGGGGGAGGAGGATGCGCATGCGCAGTAGGGGTGTGGACGCCGCACGGCGGAGTGAGTGAGGGAGGGAGTGACATAGCCCCGACCATAAGATGCTTCGCATCTAAAAAAGAATGACCTCCTTGGGTCAAACGCAGTACCAACACTGCGTGCCTTTGCATCGGCGCCAACCACGAAAGAGGGCGAAAGAGGCAAACAAAGCGTTTCGCTTCGAAATGTGGGCTACAGGTGGTGTACGCTCAGCGACGCTTAAGACGGCCAACGTGTCCTGGTGGCCGTGGTAATGGGTCACGAATTCCGCTCGCCTCCTCACATGAGAGTGACAGCTCCATTTCTCGCTAGCTATCTGCTTCTATACGAATCTGCCTTTTGCTTACCGGCGCCCAGTGAGTCGGAATCTCGATTTCAGACTTTGGGTTGTAAGCGCCTTTAGCTTTGCTTGGCTGACAGGGAGCTCTGTATAACAGCGTGCCGAGTTTCTCGGTCACGTCCTGGCTGCTTCTATTGCTAGCGTTTCTTATATTACACGATTTATTGCGAAACTTGTGCAATGTATCCAGCCGCCCTTTTGCCATGGGACAGGGAGTCGGGAACTCAGTCAAGCAGAAGCACAGACTCTAGTTTCGGCCCCTCCTTTCTCGGAAGGAAAATAAGCTTACACTGACTGATTGGTTGGTTTATTAATGCGAAAGTATTATATGCCCCATTACGCGAAAGTCGGGTGTCGTCGTCGTATACCGAAAATGGCCGACGGCGCAAAGAGTAAGAACACGTCCAGAAATGCTCGCATTGAGGTCAAATTTGTCACAGTGGTTCCTGTAAACAATGGAAATGATTGGCTTTGATAAGAAATTAGGCAAATTTCGTTCTGGGTGGGGATCAAACGCGGGCCTCCGGGGTGCGAGACGAGCCCGCTTTCCCGACGCCATGGCGGCTGTACGGTTCTGGCTGATTAAAGGTGTGCCTAGTGCATGAGTCATTGCACACGTCACTTCGCAGCCATCTGGCTGAGTAAAGGTGTGGCCTAGATAGTGCGTGCGTCATTGGGCAAATGACGGCGCAGCCAATGGGGAGGAGGTGGCGCCACGTCATAAGTGTATAAAATGGGTGTATAAAATAAAAACGTTTCAACAAAGGGAGTATAATGCTGTCACATTCCCATGCGTAAGCAGTCTGAACTATCTTTGCCGAATTTTGATTGATTGATTAATTATTTAAATAATTAATTATTTAATTCATACGTGAATGCGGACCAACGCGACAGCTGCGTCGGTTGCTTCACCTTGCGTGAAATGTTTCCCACTTTGTGGAAGTGTTCTTCACATTTTCATTAGACATTTTATTGCGAGATGTACCGCTTACGCCCCGCCCTTGACTCTCGGCATCACAGTACATCGATAACGCTCTTTATTGTCCGATAGACCATCGCACTCATAGGTGCTCTCTACCACCGCAGAGTGACGCAAGCAGCTTCGGGCACGACGCTTGCGACGTCACCGTCCCAGTCATCGGACAAGGCGTTGTCGCCTCAGCCACCGGTGGGTGTCAAAGGCTTGCATTCTTAGAGTATGGCACTTTAGGCCATGAAGTTTAGTAACCCCACCTGGAGTGAAACGTTCCAGCCTGTTTTGCTGGCTGGAACACTGAGCTTACTCGGCTAGCACACAGGATTAAACAGTTCTTTATCTATGCTTTCACTCATCCTCTACAGTCATGCATTATCATAGGCCATCAAATTACGTCATGAATTTAGCAAGGCGGAGACGGCGCTCAATCGAATCCCAGCCATGGCGGCCGCATTTAGATGAGGGCGAAATGCAGAAAACACCCGTGTATTTGTATTTAGTCCAAATTATTACGGAGTCCCCCACTACGGTGCGCCTCATAATCAGAAGGGGGTTTTGGTACCGAAAACCCCATAGTTTAGTTTTTTAATTTTTAGGGCGGACAGTATATTTTGCTATCCAGGAAGGTTGTCCCTTGTTATCGACAACCGCCGACTATCGCATCAACAGCGAGAAGATTGCTTTAGGACCTTTTGCATTTTAGTATCAATGTGCTCATATACCGTACTTCCTGCGCTATGACGTATAAATCCCAGGACGGTCATACGTGTTGGTTCGTGTTCCTGTAACTTGGTGAAAAGAATTCACTGGCATGCAATTTAGAGGTAACTGCGAGCTCAATGCCTTAGCATTACGTCACACTTCTGTGAGGTCCCGGATCCATGATTTAAACCGCGATCACCACATTGCATAGTGTTGTTCATGAGCTCACTCGACACACAACCTGCCTCTTCGAAAGGGAAAGTGCAACTCATTGTGGTCTGGAGCAGACCACCGCCAGTTGCACTACACAGGGTGTCCCACGTACGTTAAACAAAAATAAGCGCTGCAACCGGCCTAAATTGCGCAGCCACACGATGGGAATCCTGTACAACCCTTCGCCGCCATTGCCGACGCACCCACGTGACCCAAATTAATACGTCACTAGTGCGCTGGTGGTAGACGACGCTATGGTAGGTTCTCGCACCAGGTAGGAACGGGCTTTTTTTTTACGGCTAGCGGTTACGCAATCTAACCTAACGCCGAATTTAGAGCTTTGACCAAAAAAAGTCATTCCCTGAAGACTGAAAAACGTTTTGACCAATACGAACTCGACTGGCACAGCCGAGTTCAAAAGTGCAAGTGTCTGTTCCAAGGTGACCGTAGTCACTACCAAATACACCCATCGTTTACACCAGTACTCGCGCACAACGTAGTCCGTGAGTCGTAATGGCCTGCAAGTAGGGTGAACTGACCGAAGAAATAGATATTTCGAATCTATGAAGCACCAGTTGTCGTCCTATAAGCTTGAACCGTTACGTGCCGATCCGGCGACCATTATCATTTTCTCGGCTGAGTTTCTGTTTGGGTTCAGGCAAGTTCCCTGAATATCAGTTCTGGTTCCTATTCAATGCCAGCCAAAATCTGGTCCGAGTACGTATTACGCCTTGGATTAGGCTCGATATATACCCTACCTCAGGCATTAATTTTCTGCAATCGGTGACGTAACTTCCTGCGCAGATGCATCATCTAATAAGGATATCTGGAGCAGGCACGGCGATGCTATTAAACATTGATTATCCCTGATACCAGCAAATCGAATACCGTCTGCACTAGTTAGTTCAACTAATCGATATCTGATATTACGCCGAGATTGAACATACACATTGGCGAGGATGCCATTACTGATTTCTTTCATACTACTTGAAATTATGCATACTGTATATGTTGCAAAATACATATTTATATTGTTTCTGATCGTGAGGTGCGGTTCTGATTTGTCTCTCAGAAGGTGCGCGTTGGGAAGCTGAGGTGACGCAGCATTCTCGCCGCCATTTCCACTGCATTATGCACATTTCTTCACGAACTGTATTTGTGAATCGCAAAAGCTCAAACGTACTCAACCACTGTTGAGCAGGTGGAAGAAAACACCCATATTTTCTTCAAATGCTGCACCATATGCCATTATATCGATGTATTTTGCCTGTTGGCAACAAATGAGGTTATCTCAACTGTCGGAAAGGATCCCACCGCCTCCACACAGGCCTCGAGCGTTTTTATAATAGTGCAGGATTACACTACAACACTGTGATTACCGCATGAAACCACGCCTTTGAAATGGGAAAGCACACCACTCAGCCTTTTAGGGGGATGGTAACGACGAAAAACAATGACAGTTGCGTAGAGAGCTAGAATGCTTGGCCAGGGGAGCGTCTCTTTCACCCGTTGCATCACCTCAAGAAGCAGCGTCATTGCCTTCGACAGTTGATATAGTTGCAGGTGATTTAGCGTTGTGCCTACTGACAAGGGGAAATTTCTGCTCAACGCTCCACCGCACAATGCTTCCGCGCTTGAAGTCGGAGACGCGCACTTCAGTACCGCGCGCCATCTGACGTACGACCTGTCCTACGAACAACCAAAGATTTTGTTGTACGAACAACCAAACCGATACCAACAGCATCTCGTAGATGTGTCACATACAAGCATTCTTTGTCGCACGTCGTACGAGCCGCCGCTTACTACCACGTGTATCCTGCTTAAAGTAAGTCGACATAAAGATTATGCTCCTGCTCAATCCGACACACATTTTCGGTATAATCAGTCTACATAAATTATCGGCATCCTACTCCAATCCCGGTCTTGTAATAGATCGATAGAATATGGATGAAATGAACAAATGAAATAGGTTGCTGGGTGCACTCGCTTGCATGGTGACAACCGGAAGGAGCCACAAGCGGCGGTCGAGGTGAAGAAAGCGTCCGGACGCGCAGGCGACGAGGAAAGGTTAGTCGTCCCGGAGCGCCGCGACAGTCCGCAGCCGACCGCCACCACAACCTCCGGACTGCTGGAGTACTGGCCCCTAGCCGCCACCATCGTGGTGCTCGTGGTGGTCATCCTGGTGCAGTTGCTGATTGCCGCACCTATCCGGCTGCAGAGGGCGCCTCGAGCCCACCGCGGGGATAAAGTCTGCGAGTCCGAACCGTGCCGCCACTACGCGAAACTGATCGCCGGCACCACGAACCTGAGCGCGTCGGCGTGCGACAACTTCTACGCGCACGTCTGCGGCAGGTACGTGCACTCGTGGCAATAGCGAGAGGGAGCACCAAATTTGTTTTAATGCGAACTAGTGTGTACTAGAAAAATGCGAACCAGCATTTGCCTCAATTTCTGGCTTCCTGAGGGTTCCGCAGCTCAGGGTTCCACCAATGGCAGTTTTGAGAGCGATCACGTGACACAAAGGTTGGCTGCCTTGAACCTCTCTCCTTAGTATTTAAATGAAAGGCGATGATTTTTGAGGTGATCTGCCTTTACTCGGCAGTGTATCGATTCTACTGTCCTACCTCTTAACCATCATTTGTTCTTCTTCGAAGAGAACATTCAATTATCCCCATGCCTCGCATGGATCATTTCTACCTCTTCGTGTACCTTACAGGAATAGGCG